>NC_142243.1:98688373-98910873 GCF_052056855.1 Sturnus vulgaris
CCCGGCGCTGCCCTGGGCACCGCACACACGCACACGCGGACCCGCATGCGGAGATTACAGGACTGCAACAAAATGAAGTTTCTAGTTTTAAACGTGTTGGCAACGGCGGAGAGGATGGAGGCTGTCAGGCTCGGCGTGACACACCTCAGAACTACGCCGATCCCTCCAGCTCCCGCGTACAAAGAAGTACAAACTACAGCCCCTGTCTCTTCCCCACCAAGGTGCTGCTCCCCCCCTCCCCGTCTTCCCCCCCCCCCCCTCCGCCCCAAACCCCAAACCCCCGGAGGCAGCCACGCGGGGTGTTTTAAATCTGCGGCAGGGCTGGAGGAACCGCTCCCCCCGCGGCGATGCTTCCCGGCGGGTTAACCCCTCCCCTGCCGTGCCCGCGGCACCCCAGCGCGGGAGGCGGAGGGTGTTACCTGCGGAGCGCCGGGGTGCCTGCTGCTTTCTCCGCGGCATTGCTGCCGCCGCCGCCGCCGCCTCGCCGCCCGCCGCCGCCGCCGCCGCAGAGTTTCCACGCAGGACTCCTCTTCCGATCCCACTCTTTTCATGCAGAAACAAACACACACCCGCGCACGCACACACACAAATAAAAAAAAAATAAAATATGGGGGGTGGGGGGGGAAGGAGGGAGGGAGGGAAGGAGGGAGGGGGAGGAAGGAGAAAAGAAAGCGGATTCAACTTCTAATTCTGCCTAGGAAGAGCGAGAGGGAGGGTGGGGAGGAATGGGAGAGAGGGAGAGGAGGAGGAAGGAGGGGGGGGGGGGGAGGAAGGAGAAAAAGTTTGGTCGGGTTCTCCTCTCGCCCGGTCCGGGTTCCCCCCCCGGGTCAGCTCCCGGCGCGGCGAGCGGGGTGCGCGGGGCGGGGGGGAAGGTGGGGTGTGGGATGAGGCAAGCCACAGACTGGTGACAGGGATGCCAATTTCCGCCGCCACTCCAAAAACTTGCTTAGGAAATGTTTTCATTTACAAGGTTAATTTTTCCTCCCTCTCTCTCTCACACACTCTCTCTCTCTTTCTCTCTCTTTTAAGTTCCTTATAAGACAAAGCTCTTCAGTCCTCTCGGCAGCAGCAGCAGCAGGGAAGATGCCAGTGGAGATGTGCAAAATAAATAAGATTTGATCAGTTCAATCTGTAGCCCAAATCCATTATCTTTCTTTCGCTCCTTTTTTTTTCTCTCCTCCTTTTTCTCTCTCCCCTTCTCCCCCTCCTTTCCTTAATCACTTCTTCGTCTTCTCCTTCTTCGCGGTGGAGAGCCGAGCAAGCGGCGGCGATGAGACGGTAAATTCAGTCACTCCCCCCCTCTCAGGCTTTCTCCGAGATCAAAGAGTCTCAAAGCGCAACTTTCTCGCTCGCTCGCTGGCTCGTTTCAAGCTCGTGGATTTGTGTGTTGTTGTTGCTGTTGTTGTTGGGGGGTTTTTTTGTTTGTTTGGTTTTTTATTGCGTTGGTAATAGTTTGTTCATTGTGCAAAAAACGAGGTCGATCCAGTCTCTCCTTCTCCTCCCAGCACTTAGTCTAAGAGCAAGGAAGCAAATCATAAAAAGGAGTAAAGCCCCCATACATACATATACACCGGATGGGAAATGTCAGTCACTCCTCCACCTTCCAAACAGTCACAGATCAAACAGTGTCACCACCGGAGAGGACTACTTTTCTCTCTTGCTCTCCCTTTTTTTTCTCTTCCACAAATCGAAGCTTCTTCTGCTACTAAATATAATGCAAACACATTTTTATCATGGATTTTTTTTGCTGATCTCGATCTGCAACAGAAGAAGAAAAAAAAAACAAAAAACAAAAAACAACACACACACACAAAAAATTTGCCAAAACCAAGAAAAACCCCGGAGAGTGTGTGCAGAGAGGGAGGAGGGGAGGAAGAAAAGACATTCACTGAGTGGGACAGATTAACGTGAACTGTCCCCCCCCTCCTAAACTCCTGGGAGAGAAAGAGATCCACTCTCCCTCTCTTCTCTTTTCACTGAAATATAACACACATTCGGATCCCAGGGCTCTCAGACAGTCTCAACTGATAGACAGACACATCGAGCTGCTTTTCCTGCTTCAGTTTGTTACTCCTCCTCCTCTTGCCCACGTCACCCTGACAATTACAAATAGGTCTCACACAAACCCATACCTGTCAATCTTTTTAATTGCTTTGTTTTCATTTTTTTCCCTTTCCCAGAGCTAAACAATATGACAAAAAAAAAAAAAGTCTTAATACAGCACAGCATAAAAGATTCCTCATGTGAGACACGCGTTGAGGGGGTTGTTATTATAATCCACTTGCTAAAGTGCTGTGCAAGACGCATGTGCTGATTTAACTTCAGCAGAGGTCTTCTTCCAGCAAACTTAAAAAGAGAAAAAAAAAAAAAAAAAAAAAAAAAAAAAAGAGGCAGGCAGGAGATGATACTTCGCCGTGGCACACGTCTAACCAGCATTGAATTAAAAATGATTTATGGGAGATTACAGTTCATCCTTACTTTAAAATACCAACAGATTGCAGAGCGAGAACTGCAGCATATGAAACATACTGCTAATACATTTTGCACAGTATGTGTCTGGGGATTTATATAATGTTAGCTGCGAGAACAGAAGGGTTCTTCCCTTTTTTTTTTTTTTTCTTTTTTTAAGTCAAGAAAGCAAATAAAAACTACCCAGCTGATTCCTAAAGGAAAACACTTGGAACTGCAGTTTTGTTCTTTTTCGGGCAGAAGGGGATTTTCTTTCTTCTTACTACAGCACAATTAAGCATTGAGCTGTTTATACTGGTAGGATGGAGTTAATTCTGGGAACTACACGCGACATCAATGCAACATCTCTATTACATTGCCTCTCTCCACGCAGTTGTACCAAGTTGGGATTGGCGGCTCTATCACAACATTGACTTCGGTCCCTTGACCCACTAGATTCCCTGCGCAGGTTCCCTCACCCAAACGCAATCTACAGCGAGAGGTGATTATATATTTTCTCTTTTTTTTTTTTTTTTTTTTTTTTAGAGAAGGAAGAAAGAAGCAAGGGGGGGGGGGGGGGGAAAGGGAGGGTAAGGTTTTTTTGGCAGTATCAGAGATCGGGGTAAACCCCTGCGACCCAAGCAAACTGACAGCAGCCTGTTACCCTTCCCCTCCCGGCAGGACGGCGACGGCGGGAAGAGCTTCGCCCGTTTAAATCCCCTCCCGCGGCAGGCGCGGAGCCGCCGCCGCCGTCTCGGGGTTGATTCGTAGCACCTTGCGAGGAAGTGAAACGTTTCTCACGGAAGGGGCGGAGCGTCCGCCCGCGGGCAGCGGCTCCTCGGCGGCGGCTAATAACAACATTAGGAGATTAGCTGCAACTTCTCCCCACTTCTCTAACCTTTCCTGGCCGATAATTTACCATGCTTTCTTCCTACGCCTTTTAAAAATTATTATTCCTCCCTTTCTTTTTTTGGTAGGGAGATACCCTCTTTTTGTAAACTAAAGAATGGGGCGGAGGGGGTAATCCAAGGCGTTTCTCTCTGTCCGTCTGTCTACCTCCCCCTCCCCTATTTTTAAATCCCTTAGTCAGAGGCAGGGTGCAAACTAAAAGCCACCACCACCTCCTTTAGGAGATCCTCCGGCCCGCCGCACAGCCGCCTCGCTGGCAAGGCAGAGCAGGCAGGCAGTTGCAGGCGCTGGCGGGACGGACGGCCGCGGGAACGGGCCGGCCTCGCCCCTCGGTAGTGCCCGCGGCGGCAGAAGACGAGCGGCTGCTGCAGGGGGACCATCTTGCCGCTGCTCCTCCGGCGGCGTCTCCGTGCGGCGGAGGGGCCGGCCGGGAGGGGAGGGAGAACCTGCTGCACGGGGCTCTGTTTACGTACACACATAGCTGCGAGCGGGGAGTTTCTCCTGCCGGCGCGTCCCGCGAGCTGCCTGGAGAATCCCGAGCCGGAGCTCTTCCGAGCGGGGCGGGAGAGGCGAGCCGAGGCAGGGCATGAGTTTTAGCGCGAAAAGCGGCGCTTTGCTGAGCTCCCGGGCAGCGCGGTGGTGGTGGCGGCAGCAGCCGTCCTGCGGCGCGGCGGCTCACGCCTGGTCCTGCTTCGGTGGCGGCTGGTCGCGGCCCATCCTGGACATGTCCTACTCTCGTCACTTTCTGGATTTCCAGGGCTCGTCCATCCCCAGCTCCATGAAGAAGCTGGTGGTGACTAAGCTGAGCCAAAACTTCAGGGAAGCGGTCACCCTGCAGCAGGACTCGCCCGTGCCACTCCCGGGAGACGGAGACCTCCTGGTCAGGAACAGGTGAGCCCCCGCCCGCCCCCCCGCGCCCCGGCCCCGCGGCCCCCGCCGGCTCCTGGCACCTTGTGGCCTGCTCTCTCCCACATGCTCCCTCACTTCGGAGACCGGCTCCAAAGTTGTACCAGCCGCCATCTGGCGACTGTTAATTTCATTTTATTGTTGTTGTTTTGAACGGCTGGTGCTACAGCTCTGTCACCCTATCCACGTGTGTGGGGGTGACACTTCCTCCTCCTCCTCCTCCTGCGGCGGGGCTGTGTGTGTTTGTCTGTCTGTGCGCGCTGCTCCCGCCGTGCGCCTGCCCGAAGGAAGAGAAACACCCCAGGGCCCCTGTGCCAAAGGGGGGCGGGGGAGGGAAGAGGCGAGTGTTACGTTCGGTGAGTGCCGAGGAGGGAGTGAGACGGAGGGAAGCGCTGGCAGGGCCCTTCCCTGGGGCCTGCCCGGGCTCGTTACACGCACGTAGTGCCCGGGGCGTGAGCGTGTCCCCGGTGCACCCTCACAAGCCCCCCGGGGACGCTGCTGCACAGCGCCCCGACATCGCGGTGTGCGGGCGGGCCTGGCCCGGCCGCTGTCTCCTCGGCGCTGCCCCGCACGGCGCTGTCCGGCCTCGCCCCCGCGCAGCCGTGACTCACCGGGCAGGCCGCGGCCGGGCCCGCCGCCCGGGCAGCCCCGGCACCACCCCCAGCTCTGCGCGCCAAGCGCGGAGGGGGCAGGGCAGCCCTCGGCCTCCCCCGCAGGACGCGGGCCCGCAGTTGTTGGTGGCTTTTAGAGAGGAGCCGGATCGGGCGAAGAGTGAGGAGGTGACATTTTGCTTAGCATAATACACCGTAAATCCCACGCCCGGCGCGGTGACCAGCTCGCCGTGAAATGAAGATTCCGAGGACAAAACGTGCTTCCCCCCAACAGCTGTCTCCATAAAACCTGTTTGTTCTCGGTGACTCCTTCCTCGACGCCGTCCTTCCTTGCGCTAAAATGAAACCTTTTAAAGTTCAGAGGTTTCTCTGCTCACGAGGGGAAGCCGAAACTCCGGGAACTTTGGAGCAGACTGCGTGGCTGGCACGGGAGAGAGCAGCGCTCTCAGGTTCTTGTCAGGCAAGGAAATCGTAGTAACACATAGTTTGCCATGCTCGCCGTGGGAGCTTAAAGATGTTAAGCAGCACTAAGTGTCTTGAGAATGCTGCGAGGTCTACTAAGGCAGAGTGTGATTCTGCATGTATGTGTGACACGTGTGTGTCCATATGTAACACATGAATACAGGGTGAAGAAGGGATAAGGAGAAAGAACAGGGACTCTTCCAGGAGCTGACAAGAAAACTGCTGTGGCACTTTAATTCGAGGCTGACATCTCCCAACTAGGATTTTTGAGACCAAAATTCCCTCTAAACCTCAAAAGTTTAAAACACTGTGTTGCTGCATCCACTAATGACTGAAGCAGTAATGGCGTGAAACAGCCGTCAGGCTGGAGTTAAATTCCTTTCTGTGGAAGAGATCGAAAGACTTGAGATACAAGTAGCAAGTTACTCTACTTGGGCAATGCAAGGCAGAGTGACATCCTTGTTTCTCAACTCCCCTCCCTCCCACACATGCACTTGAAGCCTTTCTCAATCCAGTCCCCTGCCCACCCTCCTGTAAATTTTTAAAATTTAGTCTTTTTTTTTCTTTATTTTTTTTTCTTAAACAGTTTCCAGTGTAACTCTTCCCTTCTCCCTCTTCCCCCTCCCTTTGCTGAGTGGGCTCCCTGGGTGCTCGAGGGACATGCACACTTCATGGTAAAAGGGCTTGTGCCATACTCAAGGCAGGAGCTGGTCCACAGATTCAGGCAGGCAATTGCTGGGCCTTAACACATCAGCCTGTTACACACGTTCCTCTACTGGTACACATGCATGAATGGGGATGAAGGGGAGGAAGAGGTGAGTGATGAAGTCTAGTTGTAGAGTTCATACATTTTGTGTTATTTGTGGCATTTCTTCTCTTTAATGTTCTTTTCTGAAGAATATCGCAGAAGACACAGTTGTATTCACTGTATACAAGCTGCAGCAGGAAGCAAGTTGTCAATGTTTCCCCCTCTCTCTGTCACTCTTGGGAAGGACTATCCCATCCCGAAAGGATGAGTCTCTGACTATTTAGTTTTTTTAAAAAAACAAGCAACCAAGCTCAAATACAGCTATACATTTTCTAATAGGTAGAAGCATATAATTAAAAACAAAACAATGAAAGACTTGGATTCCAAGAGGCCATTTACAGATTTGTTCATTTTAGTCCCAGTCACACCCATGAATAGTATTAATTGCTCTGAGCTCTTCATGCAAAACAATCCTCATTCACCACAATAAAATCTGGTGTGGGATTTATGGGAATAGGAAATTAAAATCTATGTCTGGATAGATATTTTAAAATAAGATGCAGTTAGGGGAAACTTTCTTCTGCTATAGAGAGCTATGCCAGCAACTCTTATTTCTACTTTTTTATACAGAAAAAGATAAGCCATCTTTTACTCAAAAATCCCTCAAAACTAAAAATTAATTTGAGGTTTTGTGGGGTTTTTTGTTTTTATTTTTGTTGGGGTTTTTTGTTTTGTTTTTTTGGGGTTTTTTGTCGGTTTTTGTTTGGTGTTGGTTTTTTTTTTTTTTTTTTTTTTTTTACTTTGATTCTGTGTAGGAGAGAAAGGGGAAAGGAAAAGGTGATAAATCCTTAATGAAGCCATTTAAGTTTTGTATGTCCTGTTTTCCGGGGAGGGGGGGGCGGGGAGGGAAAGAGGGATGGGTGTGAAGCAAGGATTTTCCATTTCATTGCAGGAGAAGGGCCCAAAGGCTGTGAAGGTTTGGTCCTTCTTAAAGTTGTTGGGGGATTTCAGAGATTTTTCTTGATGAAGTGACACCTTTCATTACCAAAATGCCTGTAGGGATTTACTTTTGGACTGGAAGATGGGAACAAAGTTTATAGAAAAGGGAGTGAAGAGGGCTTGAGAAAGTTTCTTTTTCTGAACCAGAGGACTAAAGGGATCACAGTGAGAAAAGTGGAGGGCTATTCCTGCTGGGTGTTTGGTCTAAATAATGTTTTTTCTTGCATAGTACTGGTTGGGATGACTTTGTTTTGTCTGTTTTTAAGGCTGTGATGCTGGTTTTCGGTGTCTCACTCTTTGTTGTGGTACACAAAACAGCGTTTCTTCCCCTCGGCAGCGTCCTCCTGTTTTCTATAATAAACAGTACGAGGGGTTTCAACACTGCTGAGTATAAATAAAATGGGTGACTCAATGTGCGTAATTATTTTGAGAAAAGCCAATCTCAGGCTTTTTTCACACCCTCCCTCAGGTTTGCATCTTGAATGTAAGGGGCAAAACTCAACTAGAAACTTCTAAATTAAAGAACAGATTTAAAGTAAGAAAGTCAATGAAGGCAGCATAAAAGATCTGGAAAGAGTCTTAAAATCCACTAGCACCCCAAGTAAATATTATTTTTGTGCTGTCTACTTTCCTCAGTCTCAGTTAGCTGATCTTCAACTTGTAATTCGTACTTTTTCCTACTTTTAAAAGCAAAATAATCTGTGAAACTGCACGCACATCCTACCACCTCACTTCTGTCAGCTGGAATGACAAGGCAAATTAGACACTATGTTTTAATCCAGACGTTGCGTATGATCGTTTTAATATGCAAGGAATATAAGAGACTAAACAATCTTGTTTAAAAAAGGGGGGAGGAAGAAAAAGCCTGTACAATGCGACCAGGAGTTTTGAGTTTTCACACAATAAAAAGGAGGTTTAAAAAAAAAAACTGGGGGGGAGGGCTAGACGGCAGGCTGCATTGATTAATAATGATGAACCCAGAAGCCCAGGGAGGATCATTTCCCGTGGCACAGCAGCCCCTCAGAGGCGAGGAGGGAGCGAGTGCGTGTACACGCGTGTCCGTGTGTGCCTGTGTGTGCGTGTGAGTGTGCGGGGGGCGGCGGGCCCAGCCCCGCGGAGAGCCCGCATCCCCTGCCCGGCGCGGCGCGGCGGGAGCAGCCGGGCAGCACCAAGTTGCGCCGCGGCCCCCGCAGCCGCACGCACAAGTTGCGGTGCGGCCCGGGCGGGGAAGGAAGGGTTCACATTCTCTCCGGTGCAGAACAAAAGCAGCGGTGCGTGTGCTGGAGCCCTGCTCGGCAGGCGCCTGGCCCCCCGCACCACTTGCCCCTTACCCGCACGCAAAGTTTTTGTCCTCAGAGCGTTTGTTGTTCTACCTGCCTTTGTGCTCCGGCCGCTGCCGTGCAGCGCCGAGAAGGGGAAGGTCTTAAAAATACGGGGGTTTGTTCTCCTGTGGCTGCGCTGCCTGCCCCTGTCGGGGTGCGCTGCCCCAGCCGCGGGCGCGGCTGCTCCGCGTCCTGCCAGGGCAGACGCGCGCCGGGAGCGTGGGGAGGGAGGCTGAGCCCAGCGGGGAGCCGGGACCTCCCTTACGGGCTGGGGCCGGGGGCAGAGCGGGCGCCCCGGGCTTGCCTCGCAGCTACCGAGAGCCCCGGCTCCTCACCGGGCTCTCACCCTCCGCTGCCCTCCCCAGAAGTTGGGGTGTAAGAGCGGGAGGAGGCTGATGCAGCTCCGGCACGTCTCGCCTAGCGCCCGAGGGACACGGTTTGCTTCGGAAGCTGCAACTCCGTTACCAATTTTTATACATCTTTTAGTACTCCTCTACGGGAGTCACTGCAAAGCGGGATAATAGAAGATTTTTTTCTATCTGCGAACAAGACGTAGGCATTTTTTGTTGCGCCAGAGCGGCGAGTTAAAGGCAGGATTACCGAGAGCAACAGTCACTTTTACCTATTTTTTGCCTGGATATGTTTACGCTTACGTGTCTTTTTATATATAACGTAGGTGAAAGTTTGAAGCTTCCCATGCTGTAAAGAATGAAGAATATTAAAAGGAGCAAAGCGGTTTTAGTTCTCCTCGCTCTGTGTGCAAGCAATTTAAAACTACACACACATACGAGCTGAGCTTGTTGCTAACTGCAACAATTAAAAGTGCGCTGTTTGCCTACTTCTGCAGCTTTTGCATGGTGTCAAGTACACCTTTTAGGTTGTCACATCCACACATAGTAACAGTCCTGGCATTTGCTGTTTCATGTTTCTTTTTTACGTTTTCCAGTTAGCAGACCCTTCCCCAGTCTCTTTTCTCTTGCCTGTGTAAAGATAGTTATTTTTTTAAAAATAATCTTTGCATTTGAGCTAGATCATAACTTCGTTCTACGCATTATCTCCTAGCGCTTAATCAAGTTGTGAGAATGTCTCTATCTTTCCCTAAAAAAAAAATTGCCATCCATTTTCACCTGTTAGAGGTCAGTAGGACTCGATACTCAGTTTTACAATTTTACTCCTTCTATGCAAGGTTGTTTTGATGTGTTGCAAGTAATTTATATACAGAAAAATATTTTAACATTGACATTAGCTACATCAAAAGGCAAATTTGCTGTAGTGACTCCATCAATTAAAAAGTACTTGCCTACAGTAACATGACCTTGCAAATGACATCGATAGTTAATATGATCATTAGTCATTAACAGTATTATTATATTCAAAAATATAAATTTGTTGCCAGAATCCACATATTTACCGCTCTGCATGTTTCATTCTTCTGTGTTTTCACATCTTTTATGAAGTGGTCAATTAATTTTCATGCTTTAATCTTTTACAGATTTATTTTCAGCTTGTTTAGCTTGGTCAAGTGGACCTAAGGAAAATATAAGGGATTTTGTTTTGTTCTGTTTTGTTTTGAGTTTGGGTTTTACTTTTTATAGCTTCTTGGGGTTTTTTTTGTTTAGAAAATTTGTTGGTAATTCTAGAATAACAGAATGGAAACTACGAAAGTCTGATGAAAGTAATCTTTGGAGCCTACTCATTATTCAAATATACAGATAATCAGTACAAATCTTGTACTTATCCCACAAATTTGAATATAAGGTTTCTCATACAATGAAAACTTGGTAAGGAGTGAATCTCGTTAATACATTTTTGTTTTCTTCTAGATTTGTCGGCATTAATGCATCTGATATAAACTACTCAGCTGGTCGATATGACGCCTCAGTTAAACCCCCCTTTGATATAGGCTTTGAAGGCGTCGGTGAAGTGGTAGCATTAGGACTCAGTGCTAGTGCAGATTTCACAGTGGGTCAAGCTGTGGCCTACGTGAAAGCAGGTTCCTTTGCTGAATATACAGTTGTGTCTGCCAGACAAGCAGTCCCTCTACCCTCAGTGAAACCCGAGTTTCTCACTTTAATGGTAAGTGGAGCAACTGCATACCTCAGTTTGAAAGAGCTGGGAGACCTGTCTGAAGGCAAGAAGGTTCTGGTGACAGCAGCAGCTGGAGGAACGGGCCAGTTCGCTGTGCAGCTTGCAAAGAAGGCAAAATGCCATGTAATTGGAACCTGCTCCAGTGATGAAAAGGGTGGCTTTCTGAAATCCATTGGCTGTGACCGTACCATCAACTATAAAACTGAAAATGTCGAATCTGTGCTGAGGAAGGACTACCCTGAAGGTGTGGATGTGGTGTATGAATCTGTTGGGGGAAAGATGTTTGACTTGGCTCTCAATGCCTTGGCTATCAAAGGGTGCCTGATAGTTATTGGGTTTATCGCTGGCTACCAAAACCCCACTGGCCTCCAGCCCGTTAAAGCAGAGTTATTGCCAGCAAAACTATTGAAGAAGTCTGCTAGCGTCCGGGGTTTCTTCTTGAACCATTACCTTTCCGACTACAAAATGGCTCTGCAGCATTTGCTCAAGATGTATGAAAGAGGAGACCTGGTTTGTGAGGTGGACTTTGGAGACATGTCTCCAGAGGGCAAGTTCACTGGCTTGGAATCTGTATTCCGTGCTGTAGATTACATGTACATGGGAAAAAACATTGGAAAAATTGTAGTTGAATTACCTCACTCTGTCAACAGTAAGCTGTAAAAACAGAACAATGATATAAATCAGAAGCGAGAAAATGGGCACTTTATGCCTCAGATTTACTAGAAACAATTTCTTTTTTTAAGCTTAGTAATGGATATTATATTAAAAAACAGCATTAAAGTGTTAATAAAAAGGGATGGGTTTGTTGGGGTTTTTGTTTTGTTTTGTTTTTATTTTCTTAAAAGTGTTTAAATCAGTGGCTGTAACAGGGACATAATGGGCCTATGTTTGATACTGTCACTTAGGTTAGCGTGAGACATGAACATTGTTCTTGACAGAATAAGTCTTGATGCAGAGGCAGATTTAGTCTGTCAGCCTGATTTGATAAGACTTCATATGTAGTTCAGCTCAGAAAAAAAATCTTTCAGCAATTTTGATTCCCTGATTTAAAAATAAAATTGTTAGAACAAGAATAAGTAGAGTTGTATCTTTGGGTTGCTCTATTAATCTTTTGAAGTTTCTGGGAAAAAAATGCTCTTGATTTTCTGTCACAAACATGATAATCATAATTCAGTTGCATCATGGATCATAGTAATATTCCTTGACTGGTTACACAGGGAAATTTATCCTCCAATTCTGACATGTCAGTAATATTAAGCAACTTGGCTTTTTCTTTTTTTAATCCTGTCTTTCATAACTATAAACAACTGTGCAATTTTCTTTTAAACCTTTAACTGTAAGTTGCAATGTAGTCTCATTTTGTTGCCTTTTCATTTTCCACTGCTACTGTTTATTGTCCAGTCTCCCCTTTAGCCAGTATTTAAAGATGATTGGAATGGGATTTTGAGCCATGTTCATGTGTGTTCGAGCCCTGTATATTTTTTTGAAGATTAAATAAAGTTTTAAAAGCTATTTAAATATTTGTGGCATTTATTCATAATTATATGTTTCTTGCTGTCTAGCTCTTTTTCAGTTTTTCAGAGTTATTTGACTGGTCATTCTTGAAGGGACTTCCTATAATCTTCTCGCTACTTCTAATTTTACCAAATACTGCTTCTGCAGAAGCCCTGTTACAAACAGCAGGACCATTTTAAATCTATAGTCACAATACCTGGTGCACATATTGATGCTCAGCCATAGATTTTCTAGCAGGTACAGTTAAAGGGTTTTGTAAAGTTTCAAAACTTCTTCCTCACCTGGCGGATATTATTAATGGTACATACAGTGGGAATTCCAGCTAGAAGCATAATATTTTCCAGAACAATGAAATACTTGAAACTGCTTGGTCTACGTCTTTTTTTCCATAGCAAACTTTCAAGATTTTAAAGGCCAATTTTGCCACATCTTTTAAAATTACATTCATTTGTATGCAGTTGAAGAGATGGAAATTTCCTAAGATCATATGCCTCATAATAAACATAATGATAGACTGATAATGTCTAGGACTTGAAGAAAAAAATACAGGGTAAACTTAATTTTAGGGCATTTTTGAGGACTGACTGTACACAACATTTTTGATTGTAACACAGGAAAACGTACATTTTATGCATTTTATACATTTAATGCAAACAGAAATAAAAATATTTTAAATTTTGATTTAGTCCATTGTTAATGTAAAATTTTAACACATATATCATTAGCATCATAAAGAATTGTGTACAACGGAGAACTGTCCCTTTCTTGGGCCATGCCTGACTACTAGGTTTAGTCTCACTTCAGTGGATTTTGGGGAAAGGCGGAATGGATTGAGTCTTTGTGACCATTTTTCTCTTTTACACAAGGTGAACATCAAACCACATGATTTTTGTTTTAAGATCTGCTGTTAGAAACATATTTCCTCTTTCATCTCTGATAATACAAATACTGTGCTGTGTTTGTGTTTCACATAATTAGAAAGGTATATTGGCCTTCCAGCTGAATGCTAGAAGGATGCAAACACTCAAGTACCATACAGAGCATGCAAAGTGCTCAGCATTTTATTCCTAGGCATGTGATGTCTTCTCTTGTTCAGGGATAAGGTGAAGTCCTTGGTCATTAAATGCTTCTTAAAAAACCAACGTTGTTTGGGATATACTGTAGCAAAATTTTTAAAACCACAATTGGTTACATCTGTGATACATACAGAAGTGTTGAATGAGTAACAATGTTTTCAAATTAAATTCCTGCAGTCAAATGCCCAAACCATCCAAGTGCCCCAATTTTCGGATGTGTTGATCATTGTCAATTCAATAGATTTGGTGTTTCTGAGGCAGTGAATTTCATATGTTTTTGTCATAAAAAAATGCTTCCTGAAACAGGATTCTGTTTGGACATACATTCTCCTTTCTTTTTAATATGTTACTTCATATATAACGTTGCATAATGCAACTGCCCCAGGCTTCTTCCCTGATCAAACAGGGGAAGAGAGGAACCTTTGGAGGTTTCACACATATATATTCAGATATGACATCTTGTTAATTTTAATTTTGGCCTCAGATTGTTGTTTAGCACTTTCATCCTGATCACAGCATTAATAAAAGGCTTATATTTGTTTTATGCATAACTCGAATTGCCAATTTCATACGAATTTCATAGCCCTTTTGGTGTTTAGGGTAGGCTATGGTCATTGGAATTGTTTTTTTTCATCAAATGTTTATGTTAAGCTGAAGGGGCAGGTCAGGGTCAATATGATACCTCTTCCATGAATGAATATGGAATGAAGAAGTAATTTTAGTTTTTAAAGATAGAACTTCTATGCTTTAAATTGCCGAAAGAGAGCAATTTAATATCGATGGAGAGAGGGCAAAAAGTATTTCTTAAACATGCAGATAAGGCCTTTTTGATGAGTTTCATAATGAATTTTGACTTGCAGCAGGGGGAAAAATACCCAACTTCTCTTTATTTAAAAGTACATTCTGCAAACTTACAGCTGTGGGAGCAGGGCTGCCTTTGAATAAGTAAGCTATGATGGATTTAAATAATGTTTAAATATTAGATGCCTAGAAAAATGTATATGGCATGCACACACTGAGAGGTTTAAATGATGATAGGACATTGAACATACAAGGAAAAGAAATACTGTAGAGTCACAGCAAGGGATTAATAACAATACACTTAATATGCTTGCAAAAAAGGTGTATTAAAAGCTGTGTGCACAGTGGGGACTTAAATGATTAAAAATAATAATACATTTGCCTTGGAAGTACTAAGTATACTATATGTAGAGAGCAGGGATTTAAATAATAATACTATTAATAACAGCAGCTCATTGAGATGTGGTTGCTAGCACTACATCCTAATTTTACCTTTCTAAATGAATTTGCTACAGAGGAATCTGGCATTGTTTGCTGAGGCTAATAACCGAATTTCCCTTCCCTACACACATATGCTTCCATGGAAAAACAACAAAGAACTAGATGAAGAGCTGGCTTTTTTCCTGAGTCTGTCACATGTGTGCATACGCACGCGCACACGGACACACACGTACTCACTCGCTCTCTCCTGGCTTGCAACCCTCAGCACATTTTACAGATATACTTCCTACTTAATTGCTATGCTGGATTCTCCTAATACCTTTTTTGAATCAAGTTGGGTTTCTACCAAGCAATAGTTTACTGTATGTTTGTATGTGTGCAAATGTGTAATGTATATACACATAAAGTGTATATTTAGTAAGTGGATATGAATAACTGCTGTGTCATGTAAATACAGATAATTGCAATCTCTCAAAGAAAAGTTTGCAGTAGTATTTGCAGATATTATGTGTATTCCTACTTCTGTCTGAGGAGTAAAGAAATTTCTCTGCTGAATAGCTGTTAGTATCTATTTTACAAGATTTACTCATTTTCAGGTACCTAATGTAGCTGCTAGCATGCATGCACGACAATACAATTTATATGGTAAATGGAACCAAATAATGGCTTCACTGAATGTTATGGCTGCACTGAAGGGAAATGTCACGGTAAATAGCTGCCAAATTATGGATCATGCCGAAGTGTCACAACTGCACTAAAGACAAATAGCACTAGAGGCTATTGCCACTGTGACGCTTTTGAGTTATGAAGAAGAGGAGCAGCCTGATGTGAGCCTCTTTGTGTCCTCATTATAGCAAAGGGTTACTGGTGCAGTGTACAAGAAAACCTAGTCCTACGTGGTGGCTAGTTATTAATCTGTTCTTTTCGAATCTAACAGCTGTAGCAAACCAGAAAATCTTTTCCCTGTTTTATGAATACATATAAACACATACAAACAAAGAAAAACCTGCAGGTTTTATGAATGTAAATGTGTACGGGAAATGACTAGTAATGGAAAAATGTTGTAATAAAATAATCTAATCAAAGAATATTATTAAATTTAATATCGTATGTGTCTGAAAGCTTTAGTTGCTTCTTATGCAGATAGATGTGTGAAATATAAGCAATAATGCACTTTCTCTCTTTGTAAAGACTTGAGTAGTAAGGACATTACCAACTAAATTGCTTCTTCTAAACTGAAGTGTGTCCCGGTTTCTTTCATTTTAATGGGAGGGTAATAAAGATGAAAGACTAACATTTTAACTGATGGATCCCTTAAGCTACAGAATAGAAATTTATTATGTTTTGAGGGAATATGCTAAATGCTGAAATGTGGAAAGAAGCAGGGATATCCCAGGTAAAATAAAAGCAATGTAACCTCTTTTTTCATTGTTATTTTTATGACATACTTTTATGAATGGAAAACTACATACTGCTCTTACTTAAACTGAGAAAATAACACTGATCTTTCTTTTGAGATAAAAAAATAGGGGGAGTTACTTGGGAAGAAAAAAAAGATTTGGAAATGGAGGGACATCGCTCAGCAAGTGGTCGCTTCTCTCTTCGATCACTTTTCAAATCCTGCCTGCAGTGTTCAGGGAAGTGAGTTTGATGCTCTGCACACTATTGTACACACCACAAACGTACCATCCATAACAGAGCACAATTGTCAGTTGCTGTTTTACAGAGGGGCCAGGGCTGAACAATCATGGTGGATAAATTACTTTTCTATTCTACAGCAAGTGGCTTTCCTACCCTGTGAAGCTTAAGGTCATTGGCAGGGCAGCGAGAGGGAAGCTTATATATTAGTTAAAACTAATGCACTAATAGTGTTCAGATAGAGGAACTAAATCAATTAATTAAAGCTAGGTTTGTTCTTCAAGACTCGGGGGGGATTACTTGGAGAGTTATTGCATCAAGACACACACATGTATACGTATGTGTATGTATTTTGCCTTATATACTCCCCTTCTTGCTATAATATTCCTGTAGATAACTTGGTTTTTTTTCCTTTTGTTAATATCTGGATTAAAATATCCGTAATTCATGACTGGAGAAATTCAGATTTCAGAAATAAGAAAATATTCTTCAAAGATTTTAAAACTTTAGTAATAGAATCTGCTTACAATTTTTACAGTGTAGTCTAAGGGGGGAGGGGAAGAAAAACCTGTCAAAAATTAGGTAGAACATCCTTGAATGGCAATTAGCGTGCCTAGAATTTATTTTATGTGCAATGCAGTTGCAAGTAGCTGCTTCTTATTAAATGAAAATCCTGTATTATGTACTTCAGGAACATTCCAACTAATGAGTATGTAATGTCCTTAGTGTAACACAGAACTTCTTTTTGTGTTCACAACCACAAAATGCTGGAAACTTGACAAATGATATCATTTAAGACAGATGCCTGCCTTAGGGACCTGTTTTTTGGCTTCCTGTTTCTGGTTTTTATTTCAATAACATTTGTAATTGCCACAGGATCTGTACCTGTGTAGTGTTTTAACTCCTTCACATATGCCCCAATGCATTAACTCCTTGGGTAGGTACCCGAGAAATTTTTTTTTTCTTTTTCGTTTTTCCTCCCCAGCTGGTGTGTTCTTCCTACCTCTCACAGGCGCAGCTACACACATAAATAAAAGCTGGATCTTATTAGACCAGACGAAATGGTAAAGTCAAAGGGGGTAAACACTTACTGCACTTGCTGTGTTTTACTAGTGCAGAAGTTCATCTAGACCAGGCCCAAGGCAAAACCCAAGAAACTGTGAGGTACAGCCTGCTGGTTCTCAGTGAGAGACAACGGAATTCTGAGTACATGGCCTAGGCACACAATACCTTGATCTCAGTTATATTTTCCAATGTATATTTCCCCATTTAACTCACGTTCTTTACTTAGGTTACAGGGCAGGATCATTTTTGACATCAGTTGATGCTGGTTATAAGGGGCATTTTGGCAGTGCTGGTTCAACATAAGTTGTAAGTTTCTGTGCCTCCAGCAGAGACTGCTTCATGTAAAGCCCTTATCACAGGACAAGAGCAGTTTTCAGCTCCCCAGGCACTCAGCATGGATCCTGGCAGACTGCAAGAAACCTTCCCACAATCCATAACAGCCCAGAGGTTTTGGTGGTGGTTTACAGCATGTTCTTTCTTTGTCTTTTTTTGTAGGTTTTGCAAAAAACATTAAAAATGGGCTGTGTACAAGAAGCTTACATGAGTCTTTGTAGGGGAGTTTTTACTTCACTGAATACTGCAGGGTGCAGTAATAAAAAAAAAAGGCTTGGAAAGAGCATGAGCTCTTGGCACCTGTTCTACAGGTGAGACTTTTCTACTTATCATAAGCAGTTTCCTCTCTGGGATTTACAGTGTTTTCTGATGTTATTTTGAAGCAAAAACACTGCATTCAAGCTTTCTGTCATTGGACATGCAGACTCATTGCACCTGTACTCTTGAGACAAGTTTATCCCATGAAGTGCTGAACAACAGTATCTTTCTTCAGAACTGGAGCTGATGACTCTAAAAACCTCAAGAAATGTCTCTGTTTACTGCAAGGCCAGACAGCACATCATAAAAACCTACCCTCCAGGCTTTCTGTGAGAGAAGGAGGGGGAAGTCTTTCTCTTCTGTCACAAGAGGGAGGTCAAAAGGACCAAGCGAGTGCCAGACCAAGTCACTTCTGCTGTTCTAGGGTTCATTTTCAGAGAAAGTAGGCAGGCACACAAATCTCATTATGCGTTACGAGGATCTGTGCAAAGGCTTCTTGTGCGCTGTCTTAAAACCATACCCCTAAGGGACTCATTCACAAAGGGAATAGAAGGAAAGGAAATTTGTATATTTTCTGGAAGCAGTAAGACATGACATGCAGTGCGGTTCTGGCTGATTACAGCATGCCTCAGGTGAGCTGGGAGGCACGAGGCTGCCAGCCAAGTGATTTCAACCACCCAAGAAAGAGAACTCCACAGAAATGCATTGTGCAGCATGTCTGATTGCTACAAAGAAAAACACTCCAACTTCATTCACATTGGCATGGCATTATTGGCATGACTGTTCCTGGCAGCCCATTGGAAAGTTTTATTTGCATCCAGAGTTTTGAAAGCCATTTCATAACATTAAACAAGAATAATGCTGAAAATGCCTAGCTTATTTGCCCCTTGACACCTGTGTGTAATTGAAGCTCTAATGAGGGGTTCTCCTTCAATTGTGTTACTTCCAAAATAACCCCTGCATACAAGCAGCATAATGTACCTTTCCTCCTTGCATAGGGTGTGGCAAGAGTAGCCAGATGAACGTGGCTAAAATACATTATTTTTCCTGTATCTTCAGTAATCGAGATGCAGAGTCGGTTACTGGATCATTTGACTTCTTACTGAGCTGGGAAACCTCAATCTGCTATCACAACTGCCTACAAATAAGAGAGATATTGAATCAGTTTCCTCTCCTGGGAATGTAAATGAGGAACAAGAATAATGCTCTTGAAACAGTGTAAAAACAGTCTCTGAGGAGAAACTGGCTCTTGTTTCTATGTGTGTGTTCATGCTGCTGGAAAAAAACAGTTTTAACACACAGACCTGCCTAACCTCAAGCTGTAGTGAAATTTCCCAGGGCCTCCAGATAACTCCCAAAGTCTTGGGAAATTCAGTTCAGAGTGTGCAGTCAATGATGTTGTAAGAGCTATGGTGGCAATGGCAGCAGCTTAGCAAGCTCTGAGCTCTTGGATGATGGGTGGTGGCAAAGGAAAACCTTACTCTGGAGGAACTGCTAAAAAGACAACCCTCCAGTTCCCAGGTATTTTCTAAATGAATTGGACCGTGAGGGACAGATTATTGTCCATCGTGGTTCAAAAAAACAGCTTTTCCCCTCACTCCTGTAAGTCACAATCTTGACTTACCTGAGAACTCCTTTTTCCATCCCTTCTCCCTCTTTCTCTCTACTTCTCTCCCTACTGGCAACAAAAAATTAAAGGTGAAAATAATAATAGTGAGGGAGGCTGCTGGAAGTGTTTCAGGCTTTTCTCTCCCTTTTCAGTGGGGGGTAGGTCAAGTTGTCTTCTGATATATGTAAACCTAAGAAAGCAGAGTTTTCCCTGTATGCTCTACAACAAAATTTGAGTAGATTTATGGCAAATATATACAGTTTACATTTTACCTCAGAAACAGACAATTTTTCTTTACAATGTGCGAGATCTTTTCTAGCTACACGGAAGAAGAAAAACAAAACAACCCACCAAGGACTTTTTGCACCTGTGTGATTTAATTTGCAGTGTCTCTCATTCTGTTAATATGATGAGGCAACTTTTTTGGCATTTCTTCCTTTCTTGTTTATGCCATGTTCAGCAGTCACAAAACGCACATCATGGCACAAAGAGGAAAGAGCCAAATATTCCTCCTTTCCCATGAACTTGAAATTGTAGCAATACAAAACATTTCAGCATTGGGTTACATAGTATGAACTAGAATACTGTAAGATGAGTGTTGGGCTGTAGATAAAAGATGCTGTAGAGATGAGGGTTGTATATAGCAGGGGCAAAAAAAGGGTGTTGATAATGGTGTGTTCAGGTGATTGGAGAAAAGCCAAAGCCTGTGCTTCACCTCAGGTGAGTTCAGGCTTTTTACCCCCCATGTAAATCAGTCCTAAATCTAACAGAAGTGCTTCCCAAATATACTGCAGTGAGCACTAATACCAGTGTCCTTGCTTTTGAGATTATTTTCTTCCTTCTTCTTGGCATTATGTCACATTTTCAACTAATTACAGACAATGCAAGGTGGGAAGGTGAAAGCAATTATTTCTTTGCTTCCAGAAATAGAGCCAGAACTTTACCAATCATATATAAATGGCAGCAGTACCTTTTAACATTTTCAGTAAACAAAATGTTGATAGTGCCTTCAAGATGGCTGGAGGGGAATGGTCACTCATGCTTACATTTTTTTGGAGCTTCTCATCATAATTTTGCCAGACTACAACCGACATCCATGCTTATCCAAATGATGGAAATGTTTCTTCGTCCTTGGAAACTAGCTATACTCTACTAGAGAGAACACAGAGAATGATGCTGTTGCAGTGCTTTTCTATCTGCCACACTGTAAGTGGAGAGGTTGAACAACCCCCAGTCCTGACACTTGTACATCAGGCAATAGGAACAAAGCTCCAAAAACAAGCATATTTGCTCTAAGAACCTGTGTCACTCCAAGAAGATACAGTTTCAGAGTGTTGTGAGTGACTTAATCTCTTTGTTCAACACTGTGTTTAAAAAACCACCAACCCTAACTGTCCTATTCTCTGTCCCAGGATTGCCTTAGTTCTGTGCCTGGCAGGCTGGCTTTGTTCTGAAGTGCACCAGCTCTCCATACCTTGTATATTTTAATGCCGACACTGATCTTCAATCAGCCTTGCTCTGGCCTTCCAGTGAAAATATGCCAAAATGTCATAGGTTTCCAAATGAAATGCAAATACTGAACTTTCTGAAATTTACTGATAGTATTTTACTCCTTTACTGCATCTGAGCTGTACCAACGAGGCACATCGGAAACAAGGGTTTAAGATTCCTGACAGCAAAGGTCTTTGCACTTGCCACTCCACAGGTGTCTCAGCTGGATGGTCTATGGCACCTTGATGATCTTAAAGGTCTTTTCCAGCCTAAATGATTCTACAATTCTACCTCCCATGAAGAATATGAGTTCTCTGCATGCTTGCTCACTCAGCACAATGAAAAAAAGCAATGAAATACTTGAAGTCAGGTCAGACTACCTTTTCTCACATGTAACTGTTATTACACAGATGTCACAGCAGCAGGTGCAAAATAAATACCTGGGTAATGGAAACCATTTGCTTCGCCTTTAGCCACAGGCATCAGGTCTGATTTACTTGTGGCCAGCAGCTAAGAGAGCAAGGGAGAGCCAGGTCCCTATAGCCAGGCTCACTTTTACTTGCTCAGAGATGGGAAAAGATAGCCACAGTGGAAGCTGCTCCAGAGGAGATCATCCTATTTTTCACCCATACCCTCTTCCTCATGTTCCCTACTGTTCTGCCAGAGCAGTGAGATTTAGCTGAGCCTTGAATCCACACTTACGCACTGCCCTTTCATCATTTGGACCTCGGTGGATGTACACAATCTGGAGCAGTCTTTGCTCAAGGCAAACAAAGTAAAGGAGGAGAGTGACATTTCAGTCTTTCATTGCAGAGTCATTCAGGTCACTCACTGAAATTATAGACACCAGCTCCAGCAATGTTAACAGCCAACTTTAGATTATTAACCATCCTTTTGATAGCAGTACATTTATGGTGCCAGTGCACAGAGAATTCCTCCAAATTACAGGGTGTCCTAACACAGCCGGTCAAACCACATGGACCTCTGGATGCAGTAAGCAGTATAATTGTATAATTAAACCTGTTTTCTCATTTATACTTTCCTAGCAGCACTCAAAATACGCTCTCGACCACTGGACGCTGCTCTTTGCATCAGGCTATGAAAAGAGATAAGACCGAAAGGTGCCTTAACAATAGCTCATTAAGAAGACATCAACCATTTTCTTTTATTGCATTATTTATGTTTTGGGTGATAATACAACACTATTTCCAGGGCAAAGTGCACTCAAGAAGCATATTGGCCTGTAGGTGGTTTCATTTGATTAGATTTAGAAGGGGGAAAGCTACAGCAATTTCTTTTACCTGCTGTTTTCCTGAAAGACCTGAGCTTTTTCTTACTCTCATCAGGCCATATATTGCCAATACATTTGAGATCCACCAAACTTCATTAGCCCTTTCAGATGCTTCTGGGAAAGGCAGTGACTCTTTTTTATCCCCTAAGGCTCTAGAAATTCTTCACTGCAACAATCACTGGCATGCCTGGTAGGATCCATTTTTTAATATTATGACCTTCTGCATACAAGCAAACAAACATGAAGAGGACCTAAACATTTAGATCATATAGCTGATTTCAGACAAAGGAGTCCATGTTAAAAAAAAACCTTAACCAAAAATAACAATAATACAGATAATAGTCATGAATACTTATTTTCATTCCTTTAATTGTATTTTATAGTTAGTCAAACACTCTGTTAATTACAGTCTTCCTTCATATTTTTTCTTTATTCTCCTACAGAGACATTTTCATTGCCTAATGCTGCTGCTGGACATTTTGGTACCTATGTAAAGATCCAAGAATAAATTTTGGCCCTGACCATTAAATATTTACTCACTTTGAAATGTAAGTTAAAAAATGAAACTAGTAACTGGAAACTGTAAGAACTGGTATTTCCTTACTTGTAATGCAACTTCCGTCTCTTTAACTGTTGCTTTTCCACTATAAACAATACCAATGATCATTAAAAAACAAACAAAAAAAATAAAACAAATTAAAAACCACCCAAAAAACCCACCCAAGACCCAAACAAAAAGCTACGCAAAACTGGGAGGTGCAGAAGGGATAGAAACTATCAGACATTCCAAAGAGAAAATGAGACAATTTAGGTTGAAAGTAGAGGCTATGGCATAGAGTGTATGCCAGGTCTGCTCCTTGTTGTGGAGAGGGACTCTAACAGAGTTCATAGGGTGTGAATGGATCCCCATGTCTGTGTGCAAGAATAAATTAAGAGACCAGACAGCAACTAGAAAGAACTGCTCCTCATGTTCCTTTAAGCCCTGAAAGAGTCCACTAAATATGCTTACTATGAAGAATGGCATCTTAATACTAACTGAGAAAGCGCTGTTTAAGTTATTAATATAAAGTACAAATACCTTCAGTGTCTGAAAGAGTCTTGTAGCTTAAAAAAAAAAAATAAAATAAAAGGGCAAAAGATTTCTGATTTTCAAAGTAATAGAATTAGTTTGACTGTATATACTATTCTCTACCTTTCTGAATTACAGATCACTGAGATCTCCGTCCAGAAATGCAATGTACTGGTATTCATCTTGTCAATGATATATACTCAGAGGGCTATTCCTCTAATTGATGGCTTCATCATTCAATTCAAGATGCATAAGGATAGGTTTTGTTATCTAACACTATCATATGTTCCTATTGTTCCACACTTCTCTCCTTGTCAATAGCATCCAAGATATCCTATCTAAATCTTCAAGATAGCAAAAGAAAGGTGCATTATTTGTTGACTCCACACATCGCATTATTAAGCATTTGTGAGCAACCTGCACATCTCCCCACTGACATCTTTAAGTATTCAATTAAAATTGGACGAGAGAGTACACCAATACAAATAAATACTCAGTTATATGAAGGCTTTGCATCGAATTCTTATATTATTCTAATACAGGTGCTTGCTAGCAGGCACTCAGTTGAAATCAGGACAGTGATGCAAGTCTGAGAATGAATGGTGTATGAAAGGGAGGAAGGCAGATTGCCTTATGGTGGAGTCATGGCAGAGGTTTGACAGGAAATGCTTCTCCCAATACAGCTAAGCAGGGAAGGAAAACCCTATTATATGGATGAGCAGGACCAGCACTGGCATCTTGTCATTCTAACTTGTAAAGTAAGCAAGCTTAATTGCTCCTTGTCTTTTCAAAGTGACTTTCCACCAACAATCTCATTATCACACACATATGTTTATTGCACATATTCGAGTCCCTTTGTGCAGACCTGAATGCAGTGAGGAGAGCAGCAATATTATGTTATCCTGTAACATTGTTTTTCCTTTTTTTTCCTTTTAACCAGGCGGATGTGACCTGCCTTCTCCTTCTGCAGCTAACAGTGTGACCAGAGGCAGTGGAATGTACACCAAGACTGGAAAGAATAGAACCAGAGGGAAAGCAAGCTGTCAAGAGAACATTGTACTGAAGAGGAAAAATGTAAAACATGACTTCTATTTACCATGATTAATATGTAAAGTTAACATGTTTGTCATGGAATATATTAATATGTATGTTTTCCCATTATGCAGATATTTTCTTATATTACTTATTAGAAAGGGATATAATCACAATGATGGGGGAAGAATGCCACTTAAAAATTAGGTGATGCCCAGTCAAAATAATATAACCACTACAGTGTAATTTCTGATTTAGATGTGGTGATATTAGTATAATTGCCGCTGGGAAGAAATTAAAATGGCTGTTAATGATAAATAAAATGACAAGAAGGAGCATCCTCCTTCACATATAATTCCAAGCAAGATACAGCTGCCGAATTCTTTGAGCACTCAGTGCTGTTCATTGATAAAGAGGAAACAATCAGGTTTTGTGCAGCTGCATGGCCATAAGAGCTGCCCTGTCCTTTCCCAAGCCCAAATATAGACACCATAGGTATAAAGAGATTTCACTGTGCTGTTTCCACTCAGGAGAGGTGTAATAGTGAAGCTCACATGAAGATAATATTAGCACTATTCTTGCAGAAAGCATTGTATATAACAAACAGAAAGATAAGCAAAAACAGGGTAGAGTCAGGGAGACAACAGTCCATTTGGATACTTTACAAAACCTCCAAATACTCCTGCCTTGTCTCTATCAACATAGGCAGCCTTAGCACATGGATCAAAAGACCTTCATACATTTGTTTTATATCATAAATGTGTCGAGAATGAGCTAAACAAAGCATCATTCACCCACTACACATGGCTTGTTAACCTAGTCGAGAGCATCTTTCAACTCATTCACACATTAAAAGCCAGGAAACTAACATTTGATTACCAGCTCTAGCATTAAGATCAAAGACCATGTTTTCCCATCTGTGAAGAGCAAGAGCCAAATTGCTTTCTCCTCTTTCTGCATTTACAAAAGAATTGAAGAGTCAAAACACAAAATCAGTGTTATACTCCATATCCCATGAATAACAGAGTTCCAGCCTATAAAGACACAAAGCAGCCGCTATAACTTACATACATTTTCTCAGAAAGAAGTATAAGCAAATCTGTAGTCACATCTTCACAATACTCCCAGTCTGCAGTTATCCAAAGCTCAGAGTAGCTTAATCCACAGGTGTTATCCTAGTGTATAAAATTACAACACCTCTTAAAAGGGAAAGCATCATATACCAGACATTTACTCTTCTCTTGATGTCTTCAAAATCAGATGGTGGTGTAAGAGTTAGATTAAATGACAGCACTAACTTAAAATCGCAAAAGCAAAACTGAAACAGGTGGGGTAAGTCAATGTTATTTCATTATCATCGTTAGGCTTTTACTTACCTGTTGGTCAAAGAAGCTTAAAAATATCAATAAAAATCAGCGTTAACCTGAAGAATAAGTATATCTGCTTTCAGGTGGAACTTGTATGTTGATTCAGTTCTAGCCAATGCAAATTCTTCTGCAGGAGTTTTACCCTTAGGTACATGTAGACAAACCACAGCAGGGGTAGGGAAAGAAGAGAAAGTAAAAAGATTAATAATGTGTAACATGCTTTCTAAAATATGGCAAATTAACACAGAAAAGACCCTAGTGATACAGCTGAACCACTGACCTAGCATTCTGAGATATACAGGAATTTTTTTTTTTTTTTTTTTTTTTGGTGGTCTGTTTTACTACACGGCATGTGAAAGGAGTGCAGAGCTCAGCCAGCCCCCAGCTAATTGCTTTGGCTCTTTTGCATGAAGATCATTTGCTGATAAATTGCTACAGACACATTTAGGCAACAAGTTTTTATAGGATGCCTGGTGCTCTTTATAATGCAATTAGCGTTATTTAGTATACATGTTTTCTTATGCATTGTTGTTCTTTCACTGACAAACAATAGCAGTGAAATCTGCACCCTTCAAGTGGCTGAATCTTTCCTCATGTTTCCTGGATTTGAGCTGTCTTTTGGGAGCAGAGAGTCATCAAAGGAAAAATCCTACCTAATGTTTAGTAAAGGGAGTTTTATTTTAATATCTGTTTGGGAAAGTTAGAAGAAAATGTGGACTGAGGTTGATCTTACTATTTTGCCAGCTTTACAAAAGACACTAAGAAGAGTTTATTTTAGAAAGCAAAGCATTTTGATCTGCTCCAAAGGAACTGCAAAGAAAAGCCTTCCTATGAGTTCACATGTTGGAAGACTCCTTGCAGTATTTACTCAAGCATGCCATGGATACGTAATGAAAAATCACCAATTCTGACATCTCCAAATCTCTGCTCACCAGCAAAGTATCAAGGAGGCACCATCTCTTCCAGCAGTGGTAGGGTTCTCCAGGCAGCAAGTTCTCCATGTATGTGTCCTTTTCTGCAAGACACACCCCTGCAATCAGGTACTGCAATGGTGTTACATGCCTGGTCTACCTTTAAGCCATACTGACATTTGTGTGCAAAGTATCCATCCCTTGTACCATGGAGGACCCAGTCTGGTAGCCCTGAAAAAGAAGTGTTCCGAGCACCTACCTGAGATGCAAGCAGGGAATAAACTTAAATTTGTTTCTTCCAAGGTGATTCAAATGCACACTTTTTAGGAGGGTCCAAATCACAAAAATATTGGGACTTTTTTTGAGTAGGGATACACCTTTTTGAAGCTGTTCAGCTTACCATAAATTAAATGTAGCAAGAGAACACAGACACCCTGTTCTTGACTGGCCATCATAATCACTACACCTGAAAGCCTTTCTTTTCTCACTATCTGCAGTACTTTCTTGTACATTACCTTATTTTCTAGGATCTCTTGCACAAAGAGTAGAGGCACTGCTCTGCAGCCTGAGAATCCTGTTAGCACAGAATTTGATTCACAATTTCCCACCCTGCTGCTACTACCTCAAAGTACCTAAAACTTTACATCTGGACACCTACAGGAGCAAACAGATCATGATCTAAGCACTCTTAGTACCTACATTTGACACAGAAGGTGTTATTCACTATCCAGAGAAGGCTCTGGGTCCTAGATGTGCTCCAGAGACTAAAATGACTCAGGAAACAGAGCACGAATTTCTTCTCTCTCCTTTGGCCATGCCAACAGCTGAGCTAAACAGTCTGTTCAGTTTCACTCAGTCTCCCTGACCTAGTAAATGTCTAAATCCCACCAAAAAAAAAAAAAAAAAAAAAAATCAGCAAGAATCCCAGCAATTCAGCAAGAAAGAGCCCCATCCCAAAGCCAGTTATGCAGCCTGTTGTGACAGCCCTGGATGGCTCTGCCTATGACCACTGTGGCTTTCACAGGTGAATCAGCAGCAGGAAATCCTTCAGGTAGAGTACAACTACCAGGACTGGAATTTAACCAGGATTATCACCCAGCTCCTGTGTAAATCACAGAATGGGTAAGGTTGGAAGGCACCACAGTGAGTCCAGCCTCCTGCTCTGATCCAACCTCCCTGCTCAAGGAGGGTCCCCTAGACTACATTGCACAGGATCAAGTCCAGATGGTTCTCAAATATCTCCAGTGATGGAGATTCCACACCCTCGCTGGGCAGCCTGTTCCAGTGCATTGTCACATGCACATAAAGAAGGACCTGGGAATCCTGTTGCATGTCAAGTTGACATGAGCTGGCAATGTGTCCTTGTGGCCAGGAATTGCTTCTGATGGATCATGGAATGCAATGCAAAGAGTTTGGCCAGCAGGTCAAGGGAGGTGATCCTCACCCTCTACTGGGCCCTAGTGCAGCCCCATCTGGAGCGCTGTGTCCAGTTCTAGGATACTCAAGACAAAAAACCTACTGGAGAGGGTCCAGAGGAGGTCACAAAGGTAATTTGGGTCTGGAGCATCTCTCTTATGAGGAGAGACAGTGAGGACTGGGCCCATTTAGTCAGTTGAAAAGAGGCTGAAGAGGGCCTCTCATTAATGCATGTAAATATCTCCAAGGCAAGTGCCAAGAGGATGGTGCCAAACCCCTTTCAGTGGTGCCCAGTGACAGTGGAGGAGCAGTGGCCATAAAACACAAGAAGTTTTACCTCAACCTGAGGAATAACTTCTTTACATTGAGGGTGGCAGAGCACTGAAACAGCCTGGAGAAGTTGTGAAGTCTCCTTCTCTGGAGACTTTCCAAACACACCCACACACATTTCTGTGTAATATATTCCAGGTGACCCTGCCTGGAAGAGAGGTTGGTCTAGATGATCTCCAGAGGTCCCTTTCAACCCTAACAACATTGTGGTTCTGTGATTCTACCCATTTCCTTTTGCCCTATTGCTCAGCACCACTGCGAAGAGCCTGGCTCCATCCTCTTGGCACCCTCCTTTCCCATCCTTAACAATCACTGCCAGGACCTTGGCTTTGCACTTGGCTGAGAAAACTGCAAGAAGGTGTCTTCAGCAGGGTGTTTACTCCAGGGAGGTGGTGTGGGCAAGCAGAACACTGGGGGGAGATCCTGCCTGCTGGCTGACCTGTACCCTCCTCAGCAGAAGCTCTCTGTCATCTTCCCCACAAAACTCCTGCCTCACCCCAGCCCGCTTGAGGCTGGTAACATCCATGGGATTTTTTTTTAACCACAGGCCATAGTGGTATAATTATGTATAATTATGAAAGTACTTTATAAAAGACTTTAAGTTGTATATGCTAAAGAAATATCCATAGCTTTTGAAAACTTGGTGCTTCCTTGCTCTTTCCAACATGCTGCATGACCAGTTTGAAGTACAAATATGAAAATGGACCAAACCATCTCTGAAACTTTCCTCTCCCTACTTTCCTGAGGCAGACCTTTCTGACAAAAGCATTTCCCTTTGGCCACCACTGACCAAATGGCTGTGGAAGGCAGCAGGAAGCAATCGGAGCCAGCACCTTGGTTTCCCCAAACAGGTGTCCAATGCACCATGTGCAACCTCTAGCCCAGCCCTCTCTATTCCTGAAGTGCTATTCTTCAGTGGGAGGCAGAGGGCTACCTGTTATCATGGAGGACTGTGAGGATAAAAATTATTCATAAAGTAATATTTCTAGCTCCAAATGGAAAGTGATGGGACAAAAAGCAATTCCCCTGTTTGAATTCCTATGTTACATTCAGGGATTTAACAAAATCTGATGAGCATTTATTATTGGAAATAGTTGCACAGATTTCTCAATCTCTCCCACTTCCTGAGCCTTGCTTTCAAGTACATTATTGCACATATGCCATCTGAGATGGCGTAGTGAGCTGGCATTTGACATATGCTGGAAAAATGGGCCAACTAAACAAAATGTAAAGTGGCACTATTTCTCCTCAGTGAGGGCCTGATTCAGCCCAAGCATGTCTCATATGTGCCTAACTTTAAGCAGGCATCTAAGTGCCCTGCTGAAGGAGAAGAGTGGAATTGCTTGCATTCTTGGAGTGAAGCACGTGGAGTTTAAGAGCTGTGTGGAATCCCAGCCTAAACTAATAGCTTTGTATTTCTTGTTAACTGAGAACAAAAGCAAGCCAGTTTGGGATCACGCTGACCTAGATGCTATCAGAGGTTAGCAAAAATGACTGGTCAGACCTGTCAGGACTAAACAGCTGCATCAAGCAGTGGGGGGGAGCTCTGGGGGAAGGAGGGCGCAGGAGTTGCAAATAGAGAGACAGAGGAGCAGGAGGAAAAGATGGAAACTGCGTGTCCTGAATACGCATGAACGTGTGTGTGTGTGTGTGTGTGTGTGTGTGTGTGTGTGTGTGTGTGTGTTCTCTGCAGCTGAAGCTTTGGTCTTGTCATTTGCATATACACAGATCACCGGACATCTTTCGCCCAACCTTTCAGAGACAACCTTATGGCACCATGACTCCCATGCTCTCAGCACTCCTTGGGCTCCATTTCCATAAATTACAGTACAAAAGGATAATAGCCTGTTAGCAGTCCCAGCACTGTCTGACATACAAAGCACCAAGAGCAGGAGTATTTTCCTTGCCATCCTGTGCCCCTCTTGTGGACCAGGTGTAGCCCCACTTGCAAAATGTGGTACTGTGGCAGCAGTTTCTGACCTGATTGTAAAGCTAACCAAAGCTAATTTATCATGACAGGCTAATCAGGATGACAAGGTTGGGTAGGTGACATTTTCCAAAATCTCCAATTTTTAATTTTTTTTAAATCCCCTTAGCAATTTATTTTCTGAATAGCAAAGTTTTCTCCAAGAATGTTCCAAAACATAGTCAAGGTTAACCATGCTGTGAGCTTATTCAATATTTATGATTCTTTTTTATTTGTACTAGGACTTTTTGGGGACTCCAAATAGTCCATTAATCAAACCGAGTGACAAAATAGGCCATTTGACAATTTGTACAGGGGCTGCGTATTTTTTTTTCTCTGTTCAAGAATAAAGAACCAACTTAACTTCATCAACAGTTCCTGATTAATTGTTACAAAGTGTCATCCATAAATTTTCCTTCGATCTAATAATCCTTTCAGAAGACTTAACAATATCCCCAGTGATTTGGGTTTTATTGAGGGCTGAGTTCCTGGAGAAGCAGTGACACAAATAGCTCAAGTGAACTGAGACACCTCCGTGGACAGTCTTCACAGAGTTGACAGTTCTGAAATACAATTATCAGTGTGATCTGCTTAAGAATTCATCATCAGCTCCTGCCTTCTGAAGACTTAAAAAAATACCGAGGCATACAAAGAAAAAGAGGTGATAAGAAGGCATCATTTTCTTCCAGCCTCATAACTGTAAATTGAAGAAAATTATTTTCTTTGCCTGCAGCTCATTGGCATATAGGCAGCATTATATTATAATTTCATAAGCATAAATCCTTTGAATAAATTTCAGAAGAATAACTGAATTAGAAATGCAAGTAAAGTATCTAAAAAACTTAACTGTACTAGGCAGGAAAAACTAGATGCGAGTAAAACTGGCATGGGGAGATTTACTGTCTGCTTTCTCATCCTCTGTCTGTGAAGAGCATACTCCCCCACTCCTCCCACTAACCTGATCCAGCTAAGGTAAATTTTAAGAAGAAAAAAAATGTTAATTTCAACCATCATTTCCATACACAGCAGGAAAATATGAAATCTAACCCACCTTGCTGCCTTCTTTTGCAGAATTTCAGCTGTATTTCATCATTAATTAATCTTGGAGATACAACAGGCTTGGGGTTTGTTGTAATTATTGTTATTTGTTTATTTATTAGTAGTAAGCATATGGGAGATCAAAAGCATGCCTCCCAACTGTTCCCTAGCAACAAGTCAGTCAGTTATTCGCACAGAAGTCGTCCAACCTTCCCACAAAGTGAATCTGGGATGCAGCGCCCTCCTTGCCCCATCCCATGGGCTGAGGGATGCTGCAGGTGCTGATGCTCTCCAACGTCCAGCCAGGTGAACTGCACAAGTGTCTGCTAAGGGGCAGAAATAACTCACCTTTCTGAGAAGCCCTGGGGAAAGGCTTGATTTTATAGCTGCATCATAAGATGATTGCAAGTCAGGAGATCAAAGTTAAGCCCTGTTATTGACTTCCTGTCCAATTTGGGCAAGTACTCTCTCCTCAGTTACCTGCTTGCCTGCCTTTAGGAATTTAGACTCTTGTCTCTCTGACTCAGCTACTCACCTTTAAAATGGACATGCTAGTTTCATATTCTCCACTATTTTTATATTTTTCCCTGCTTTTTCTGTCATGATGTGTATGTTACTATTATGTTACATTTTCAATTGACCTGGATTGCTAAGGCCATTGTTGAATTTGGTGCAATACTCCTATGATTTCATAGAAGGAGTTCAGTTCTTAGAAGGAGAACCTGGAGAAGGTTCAGTATAAACCTAAGTATGAAGAGCACTAATTACCACCCAGGATCTCTGAACTAGTGTGAAACCCTCACAACTGCACCCTTAAATCCGTATGTATTTCCATTTTGATTGATCTATTAGCTGTTCCCAGAGGCAGCATAGCTACTGTAGGGACAACAGAGCCAGGGGCAGCGGCGTTATTTTAGCTTGCTCCTGTCTGGAGAGTGGGTAACCAGATCATCTTCACTGTTGCCCAACTTTTCATGCAGAACACACCTTCTGCCTGGAAGGGGTGCAACACTTCCTCCAGTTCCTGTGTCTGCCTTGCAGAACAGAGTCAAGTTATGGCAACATGAACACATCCCTTATGTAGAGGGCAACTTACAGCCATCACAGGGCACAGTGCTTCCCTCCTGTCTCCTACAAGCTGTGTAAGTATTAGTGAGTTACACCCCACCCTGAATTTACTGCAGTTTCAACACACTAAACATACATGTGTTGCATAGTGTGGGCTGCTCAGCGTGCACCAACCTGAAGGACCACAGGGGAAAACACCAAACATAATTTTGTAATATTATTATGTGCTATGGCTCATCAGTGGACTTCAAAAACAGATTTACACAAGTGATGTGAAGTTTATATGGGACTTAGGGTATGAATCAGATGTGCATTTAGATTAGACAATAGGAAAATTAGGCTAGAGGGGATCTCAAGAGGTCGTCTAGTTCACCTTGCTAATTTCTGTTGGGATCTCTGTGTAGCTAAATTAGTCACGAACGAGGAATATGTTTGCTCCCAATATTACTAGAAGAAACTGTGTATGTGTGAGGGGAGAGTGGGAGGATCAGCTTTCCTAAATAAACTGCATAAGTCCACTGGATAATTTCCAAGGGCTCATAACCCTTTTTGGATCACAGAGAAATTTCCCTGTAATACACTGGTCAATAGCTGCAATGTGTTCTAATCTCTAGTGGCCTCTCAGTAAGGGCTGCTTCATGCCAGTCTTCAAATCTGGCCTCTCAGAGATCTTAGCAGATGAACTATTAGGAAAAAATCACACAAAAAAAATCTGTTTCCTTGATCCTTGGACTTCACTCCCACTCAAGAATAACGGAACCACTTTTATCTTGAACTATTAAAAATATTCATTTTGTCAGAGACCAGGCCTGGAACATTTTATCCTGATAACTAAAGCATCTGGAAAGCTCTGAGCAACTCGAAACAGAGGATTAGGATAGAAATGCTCAGCTGTATACTACATACATAGCTACCACTACTGCAGCTGCTTCTGTGGCTGGCTGGATCTTGCACTCAGTGCCTTTTCACTGGTTGCTGTGATATTCAGAGAAAGGAGATTTTAGTGGCCCCAGCTTTCTGGTTTTCATGTCATGTGTTCATGACCCCCAAAACAGAGGCTACCTATTTATTAACATCTTATCAAGTAATCAAGCTTATATAATCCTTTCCCAGATGAATCAAAGATGTGTCCTCATATTCACCAATTCACCAAAGCAAAGTGGTTTAAAAGGTTTTCTGGCTTGATCTTAATAGGTGTGTGTGGAGGCTCTTGACTTCTGTAACACTTCTCTGTTCCTGCCCTGGCTTGACATGCATATGGGTCTAGTAACTTTATGTGTTTTTAGCTTCCCTGAGGCCATTGACATAGAGGATAGCAAGAAAGGAGGCAGCAGAGCCCTAGACTGTGTGGTATTTATCCTGGATTTTTCCCTTTTGATCAATTAAAAGAAAATTTTTATCCATAGCTAGAATGTTCCCACCTACTCACCTGTGTCTTCCCAGACTTTCATGCCAGGGTAATGTACCAGAGGTTGCTGTGATTCATAGAAGAACTGAAGTGAATGTCACTTACAGATAGACAGCATTGTTCTCTCATATAAGATTGGTGCCTTATGAGTTCAGCTCTGAGATCAGAGATTTCTACCTCCAAGATCAGCCAAGATGGTGGCTGTTACAAGAAGGGGAATTTGGTGGGTGATAAGAAGCCATCAGGAGGCTCATGCCACAGGCCTGTGTGCAAAGAGGGAAGGGGAAATTCTTTTCATGGACTGAGGTATTGCTGTCAGCCCACCCTGGTCAGAGAACACACCCATGCAGGCACACAAGCAACGTGAGTGGAATGGCTAAATGGTGGCAGCCAACCTTCTCCTGCCTGCAAAGAGCAACATCCCACCAGTGAGGCATCCCACCAGTTTGGGCAGTAATGGAGACTACTAGGCACTTCTCCCCTGCTTAGCACAGCCACGTCCAAGCAAAGGTGTGAAATTCAGCGGGGGGGGGGGGGGGGGGTACACGACTGCAAGCATGTGATATTTGTCATGTTGCAATTTGCCTTATTTTTTTTTTCCAGGGGAAAAATATTGTCACTTTTTTTTTCATCAATTTAATTAGATGCAATTTGTCTCAGCTTTTCTCTGCAGTATTTGTTTACTTTCTCATCAGGACCGACACAGGCCAATTAGTGTAGTGTAATTGTTTAACCTAGTCAGCGCGCTGCACTGGATAGAGGAGCGCGCTGGTTGAGAGGGAGGCAGGGATGAAGGAGCAGTCACCGGCTGCAGTGTGGCGCCAGGGCCTTCAGGAATCGCTGACACGACACCGTCCCCTGGAAGCGCAAGTTGCTCTGACATCCCTGCAGCCCGGATTCCTTGTTCTCTGTCACTGCTATCACGGTACGATCAATTCCCAGAGCTAATTCTTCAACCACACCGTGCCCAAAGCGCTGCACGGCATTATCTCCTTCCTAGGATGCCCCCTGAAAGCAAAATCTACTGCAACCATAGAAACCAGAGGACTTAAGTGATGTGTCATGTACATGTGCTGTCTCTGTTTTCAGTACCTTTGCCAAGAATACAATGAGAGAGCCTGTAAGAAGGTTGATTTAATTCCTTCATCCCATACCTCTGTAAAGACAGACAGAAATGAGCCACAAGATAACTGACATGTGCTTGCTTTTCTCTCTGAACTTGTGCAGAGCTGCCAGGGGAGCAGGGCTGCTACTGCCACAAGCAGGCATGGAGGTGGGAAAGGGTTTGGTGGGGCTGGTTCAGTGGAGAGCCCAGTGCTGAATGTGACATTTGCAGGGAGGGTGGTAAATTAAAGAAAAGGCAATAAGTGAGGTCCGTATGACAAAATGTTTGAAGTTGTTTTGGGTATGTTGATCAGCCTAAGTGTTGACCAAACACATACAGTTGTGCCATGCCATAGAAGCAGTTTTGCATGGATTGCAAAAGCTATTGACATTTTTTCTCCTGATTTACTGTGAAAAGTACATGGGAAAGGGAAGAAAAGACTATTGAGGTGGCCATTACAAATATACATGAGCCTTGTTTGCCAGAGCTAACACAGAAAAAAAAGAAAGGAAAAAGAGCATCTTAAAATGAAACAATAATTGAGGAGAGGAAGAAAATACCTTTCTTTTTTTTTCTTTTTTCCTTTTCCTTTTCTTTCGTTCTTCTTTTAAATCAGACCAATGTTGTGATTAACTTGCATTCTGCAGCACAGTTGATGTGACAGTCAACCAAATTAATCCCATTATGCAAAATCCGGTTCACAAGTGGTTTTTCTTTTTCTTTTTTTTTTTTTTTTGCAAAATTATGTCAATTTCCCCATAAATTGGAGAGACCATGTCAGTTTTCTCTATTGCACATAGACACTACACAGTGCTGTATGTCTATATTCCTTTAATGCGGTAAGATACAAATTTTAGCTCAGTGGCACAAATTAAGATTCATAACTTTAATGCTGATGTTTCTGTTTACATGAGGCTTGTAGGAAAATTTCCATTAGTTTTGGCATTAATTTTCATTCTTGCGTTTCATAACATACCAACTATTAAAAAACAAGAGGATGAAGAGCTTTAAAAAATAAACAACCAGCAACCTGAAGTAAAAATGCCTAATTATTTTGATAACAGAAGCATGATTTTTTTTTTCCTCTCCCACTTCTTTTTTTCCCCCTTCTTCCCTTCTAAAGGAATTTGCTGCCTGTGGTAAACAAGCCTCCTCGAGGCTCCCCGTGGTGTGCGTGGTGTCTGGCGGCTGGAGCGGGAGACGTTTCCACAACTGCTCCCCTTTCAGCTGAATGTGGCCATGCAGTAGGTGGCCAAATCTGTTTGGCTTTCACCGAGATCTGTGAATTCCCTGCATCCAACCAACTTGTCAAATTAAAACCTTGCCTGCTCCGTGCTGAAGAACAGACGTGCGATGGAAGCTTCTTGCACTCTAGCCTTTTGTCACCAGCACGCTGAGCTCCCAACATCTGCTCGCTGGACTCGGCTTTTGCACCTTGTTCATTTATAATGCAGCAAACCTCAGCTTCCACAGCACAGGACTTAATGTGCCCCCGGTTTAAAAAAAGGAATTCAGAAAAAGGAACATCCGGAGGGGAGGAGAAGAGAAATTGAGGCTCTAATATACACGTTCCTCACCGATTTGGGAATAAACATATTTTTAAGTGAGAGGTTTGTTGGATTGTACTTTTTTATCTCAGTAATGCTTTTTTGTACAGTGAATTGTTGACTTTTTTCCCATGCTTTAGATTTATTAGACATGTGTCAAGTTGTCAGCCTCCTACCGCTTGCATTTGTGTCCACCTTGCAAACAGCAGGGAAAAATATTTTTTTCCCTTCTCTCTCTCTCTTTCTCTCTCTCCTATGAATGTTCACTTCTTGGCAGCTCTGAAACAAATTTTGAACAGTTGCTGTTCCTATTGATAGCAGTAGTTTGATGTTAGAAAAAGGGGGTTTATTTTCCCCAAGTTTCTGACATATACTGGCATATCATCTCACATCCTACCCTGATGCATCAAAACTAAAGAAAACCAAACCAAGGAAAAAAAAAAAAAAGAGGCAGAAAGAGGGGGAGGGCATAAACCAGCATGTTCACACAGCTCCTGAGCCACTGAAGAACACCCGCCCATCTGTTCACCATTTCAGTCCCTTTGTTCTATCTTTATTGTATGTATTCCTCAATAAAATGAATTCCTGCTACTTTGACGACATTTCAACACATGCTTCTTAGTCTGTGTTTGAACTGTCTGTGAGGATCTCCTCGCTTCCCTCCTCTCACTTGCCATCAGCAGCTGAGCCGAGGAGATACCTGCCAGACAAGCCAAGCCGGGGGAAGGAAGCCTCCAAGGCAGAGAGCAGCTCCCCACGGCACAACCAGAGTCTCCAGGAAATAGTTCCAGGTGGGGAATCCTGTGGAGACAGCCCCACACACTGAGAATGACACGCCATGTGTTACGTGTCTCCTGCCGTTGGAATTACACTGATTGCAAGGTGCCCCTTTCAGGGGCAGAGCTCTCTTTCAACCCTACAGAATGAGTGCTTAGATTTTATATTTTAAAGCCAGCTACAGATGCTCACTCTTGCACACCAAAATTCTTATATCTAACATTTTACCCACAACTGCCCCTAGATATTACCACTTTCTTTTCTTTTCTGACTTGTCTCCTTCTGTTGCAGCCATGCAATTTCTCAAATATTAAAATGTCCTGCAGGAACAACAGGTCTGAGATCTTAGCTTCCCATCTGGTTACTTGATTACAACTCTCTCTTGCTATGCAACTGTGTTCCTCAAAACAGATCATCTCATGGCAGAGGATGGCCAATGGCGTGGAAACATAATTTTTGCAAGATACTGCCTCCCAGGTGTCTCCTGTTGAGGAGAAACTGATAGTGGGTGAAATGGGGCACTCCAATACACTTTGCTTTGCTTCCTATAACAGCAGAAGGAGAATTCAAGTCATTATGAGAAATCCTAGGCCTCAGTGGCTTAACTGCAGAATGTTTGTCACTAGGTCAGCCAAGAGGGGCTACTGTCAGAAGAAAACACCCCAAACTGCCCTATCAGTTTGTTTGTTTGTTTGTTTAGAGACAAAGAACCCTCCAACTAAGGACTGTTGCTGGCATTACTCTGCCTGATGCTGAGGTTCAGCAGTCTCTCATGCTATTCCAGTGGCACCTTATCCAGCAGTGCCCTCTCAACCCCAGGGACACCAGCGCCATGGTGTATGACTAAGCCACCTCTGTTCCCATGCAGATCCTCCTGCCTGTGAGCAAACAACCACTTAAGGAAACTTTGCATTGTACATGTCCCAAGAGCAATGCAAAACACAGAGCAAATGGAAATTGCTCCCATCCAAATACTCTTCGACACCTGGCATTTCATTACACTGCAGATATGTAGCTCCAGAGGCGCGGGTAGTGCTTCCCTTCCGTCCAGAAGCACTTTGCACCCTCTGCCTAATGTCTTACAGCAGTAGCAGCTGTCTGGGGGTAGAGAGGACATGCCCATTTGTTTAGCTACAATTAACATTCATCTGCTGTAATGATTCATCGGGTGATAAAGCAGTGATGAAATGTAACTTTCAGGCTCATCAGAATACATCACCTTCTATGTGGCAAGTCAGAAATTCCTGCCACAAGAGAATCTGAGACTGGTGGCGTTTTCCATCCCTAGAGGCACATTCCTCCTCTTCCCAAACGCAAAAGCCTGGAAATGCCATTGCTGTGCTGACAGAAGGATTCATGCAGCATCTCTGTTTTCACTGCAGCTGAATTCGCTCCTGCTGTAGGTTCAGCCTGTGTGGAATATTATGAACATCTCCACATGTACATTACACCCCAACTCATTGGCTGCTATTTGCTCTGGAGACTAAACATTCGATCTGCCAGCAATCACATTATCGTGCCAGCCAAAATGCAAACCTGAACCATATGGGCAGAAGAGGGACCCATTGCTTCCACACTGCTGTCTCTATTCTTATCCCTCCAGTTCCCTGATGTTGAAACAGATCATCTATTTCCTCTGAATATTATGGAGCAGAGTAAGAAAGGAACTATTTGAGAAAATTACTTTGTTTATTAAAAAATAAAAAGTCTCTATGAAAAATGTTTACCCACTGTTTACTCACCAAACATAAGGTTTTGTGCACAGGCACAAAAAAAAATGCAATAAAATAAATACAAGACATTTAGAAATCTGCGCTGTGGATTTTGCCAAAAATGGAGCAACAGAAGCTCACCCTGCCTGAGGGAATGACTGACTGGCTGAGGATGCATCCCATCGCAGCAAGCTGAGTTTAGGGCAAGCAACAGGGCAGATAAAGGAAAAGGTAAAGTATCTGTCATAGAGGAGAAAATACAGTTTCATTATCACTTTAAATTCGCAGCTGGACTTTCAAAGTCAGCCTCTGAAGCTCCTGGTGCACTTCTGCACACACTGCTTGAAATCCCGAGGTGCAGAAGGTAGCACAGAGCCCAGCCCTGGCTTCTGTCGTGTCCTGTTTATTTCCATAAGTAGTGTTCATAGGTAGCTGGAATAAGTACTGTGCCCTGGCACGCTGGGCCATGCTTTGCTGTAGCACAGGGCATACCAGCTGCTGGGGAAATACTGGGGAAAATGGGGACCTGCTGCCAAATGGGATGGGGCCCATGTAAACAAAGAACACCAAATAGGCCAAGGTAATCAATGTATTCTTCACATCAGGGTTTTTTTAACTTGGAAGGTCTGGAACAAGGAAGTTTAGTGTAGTTTAGAGAACATTTAAAGAAACTGATCAGACATAACTCCATGGGCCCTTATGGGATGCACCAAAGAGTTGTTGGATGGCTTTGTACTATTGCTCTTAATTATCTCAGGAAGATCATGGTGATCGAGGGGGGGCATTCCTGAGCACTGGAAGGCAGCAAATGTCACTCCTGTCTTCAAGAAGGGCAAGCAGAATCTAAGCAGCTACAGGCAGGCCAGCCTTACCTTGATCCCTAGAAAGGTGATAGAGCAACTAATCCTGAAAACTGTTTCCAGACACTTGAAAGATAGGTGATCAGCAGCAGTCAGCACAGATTTATCAAAGGGAAATTGTTTCTGACCACCCTGATAGCCTTCCATGATGAGATGGAAAGCTTGGTGGGTGAGGGGAGAGCCATGGATGTGGTTTATCTTAGTAAGACTTTTGACATTGTCTCTTTTTAACATGCTCACAGACAACTTGGTGATGTATGGGTTAAATATATGAGACAGTGAGGTGATTGAAAGCTGGCTGAAGCACTGGGCTCACAAGAGATGTGATCAGCAGCTTCCAGTCAGTCACTAGTCACTAGCCAGCTCCAATGCTAATACTGGCACCAGCACCATGTAACCCTCTAATTGATGACTCTGACAAGAGACTTAGCAAATTCACAGATGGCATGTAACTGGGAGAACTGGTTGTCAGACTGGATGGTAGTGCTGCCATTCAGGGCTACCCTCGACAGGCTGTAGAAATGAGCCAGTGGGAAACCTGTGAAGTTAAACCAAGGGAAAAGCCAAGTCATCCATGCACTAGTACACCTTGGGGACAGAACAACTAGAAAGCAGCTTGGCAGAGAAGAGCCATGGTACCCTGGTAAACAAATTGACTATGAGCCAGCAATGCAGCCTTGCAGCAAAGAAGGCCAGCAGCATCCTGGGATGCATCAAGAAGAGCTCAGCCAGGAGGTGGAAAGGGGATGATCCTTCCCCTCTACTGAGTGCTAGTGAGAAGACATCATCTGGAGTTCTGTGTCCAGTCCTGGGCTCCCCAGTGCAAGAGAGACAAGGACATACAGGAGTTTAAGTGCAGTGAAGGGTCACTAAGGTAATTTAAGGGCTCAAAGCATTTGGCATGTGAGTAGAGGCTGAGAGAGGTGGTCCTGTTCAGCCCAGAGAAGAAGAGGCTCAGGGGGAATATTTTCAATGTGTATAAATGTCCAGTACTGGGATCAAAGCAGAAAGAGCTGGGTTCTTCTCAGCAGTGTCCAGTGATGGGACAAAAGGCAATGAGACAAACTGAAACACTTATTAGGAAATTCCACCTAAATATAAGAAAAAATTATTATTATTTTTTTTTCTGGTGACAGCAAACACTGGTGTAGGTTGCCAAGAGAAGTTGTTGGGTCTGCATTCTTGGAGATATTCAATACCAACGTGCACATGACCCTGAGTAGCTGACCCTGATTGAGCAGGGAGTTAGAATACATGATCTCAAGAAATGCCTTCCAACCTGAGCTGTTCTGTGATCTTCTAAACTTGCAGCTTTTCAGGAGCACAAAAACACAAGTCTACAAGATACGTGATTGATTGATCCAGGCCAGCATCTGGTAGTGACTCTTGGCAGGTTCTCTGAAAGCTTAATATTTATCATAAATACAGAACTGAGGATTTAATTGGTAATATCCAGACTTTTAGGTCTTCACAAATCTTTAGAGAAAGCTGAACCTTAAAACCCTACAAATATCTGGGCCTTGGGGTGTGACCAACACTTCAGCATGGTTTGATAGTGTACATTGACTTCCTTGAGTTTTGAATCATGGAGTCTCTTAATGATAATTTATTTCCTCAGGGTAGTGAGGTGAGGTGAGAAATGCTGGAGGAGAACTGCAATCTTTCTGTTTAAAAGAGGTAAAAATTAATGCCAATCAGGTAACACAGATGTGTGCACCCACAGAGAGACAAGTTCTCTCTCTGAACACAGAGCTTACATTACTCGTTGTGGTATTTGAAAAACAAGTGAGACATACCTCAGACTCAGGAGATATTTTTGAAACCAGGCAAAATTTATTTATTTATTTATTTTCATATTCACTGCCAGATATTACACAGTAACATGGCTATATGCAGATAGAAGACAATGCACATCTTATCTTGCCAGCAATAGATTCCACACTGGCTTTAAAGGAATAAATCATTAATTTAAATCATGTATTTTCTGTTTACAAAATAAGCATTTAAAAATATTTCACTCCCAGGTCAGCAGAAAGAAAGACCTTTTTAATATATATTGGTGAATCTGATAAATGCACATGTAGGCATGATTTTAGTCTGTTGGATTTTGTTTGTTTTTTATTTAAATCAGTGGTAGTTTTGTCAATGGTGCATTGTAGACAAATACAGAAGATTTTAAGATAAATTAGAAGACAAACAACATTTCTCCCTCTTTTCTCTACATGTAATGACATATTTTGAAGCTCTGGTGAGCAGGAAATGGGATTCCAGCTGGTGCCAGCTGCCACCAAGGTTCTGTACAGAAATGCTGTTCAGCACCTGCAGAGCCTTAATCCGGATTCAGGAGATCCCAGATTTGTAATTATAATAATAATAAGAATAAATAATTGTCTCCTTATTGCTGGCCCCAAATTTTGTCAACATCATTTACAGCATTTGTTGCTCCCTGATGGGAAAAAATAACATTTTGTAGTTGGGATGTCACAAAATGTCCAGTACCTGAACTGGTGGAACACTGATATAAGTCCAGACCTTTAAAACTGGCTAAGTGATAATGAGAATAATGTAGCATTGAGGGCCAAGATGGATATTGTCCCAGAGGTAGGCTGGTACAACACTATTAAGACCTAGAACAAATCCAGAGCTGAGGACTTCTGAAGACAAACTATGGGTATGGATTGACAAAATGACAGTCAATTTGTAAAGCATTTTTCTGGAAAGAGCCAAACAGATCCATGTAGCTTTGAATTCAAATCAGCCTAAAAGTCTGAGGGACAGGTAAGAATAAGATTTGATCAGATACCCTTTCTTATGAAAAAAATAAAAGAAGCTCAAATCTGAGGTTCATGGCTTGGACCTTTTTATTATTTTAATTAAAACTAATCGGTTTGCAACCTCCTACATGCTTATTTCATTGCCAGGATCTGACTGGGAACATTAAACTAAGTGAATCAGACTGCTTGGTGATTATCCAGCTGGAATATTGTATTTCTCTCTTGTTGCCATCTCTGTAGTTTAGTGGTCTTAAGACGACGCATGTGGTCCCTCTTAGGATCCACAGAAAGGACATTTTTAGAATGAGGCAGTTGGAGGGAGGGGCAAGAGAGGAGTAGATGATATACTGAAATACTGATGATATCCTGAAATACTTTTCCTCTGCAGCAGTGGTTCAAAAGAATGCATAAAGTGAGTAATCACTCCTCTAGCTAAACAAATTTCTAGCATTTGATTGATGTTCAGATTCACAGAGCTGAGAAAGACAAGTAAACAAGTCAATTCCCTGACTCATCATATGTTGTTTATGAATATCACCTAAAATGCCAATGATTAAGTTAATTTAGTAAATATAATAAAGAAGTCCACCTTTATCTATTACCAATAATTCTATTATTCGTTAGCTTTTTACCTCTCACATTTGCGAAACACTGCCCTTAGTTGTTTTTTCTTAAAAATGTTAACTAGTACAGGGGTTAAGGAGAGGCAAAGCAAAGGACCACCCATGATAAAAGGCTTTGAAGATTTCCTCCAGATGAATTTTAGCAACTAAGAAAACTTCTGACAGTTTCTAATTTAGACAGTCATTTGTGAGAAATGAAAAAACACCTGGTGAACAAAGTTAACTGGCTGAATGGCTGTTCAGAAGAAAAAAAACCAAAACAAAACTTAAAAAAAAAACAAAAAAAAAAAAAAACCCCACAAAAATTTGCTTACCCTGGATTTTGCCTCTGTTTCAATTTCGTTGTCCAAAAGAAAGGAGAGCAGTACTTACTTGCAGCCAGATAAACAGCACTCTGAGAACCCTCTCCTGTGATTGAGATATTTTCACTTGCTTTCCACTACATGCTTAAACACTGTTTCAGCAAATATTCCAGACAATTGCATCACTTCTTAGACTGTTAAAAAAAATAAAGCAAAAAACCTAAGAGCAAAAGCTATGTCAGCACAGTCAAAATAAATTAGCTTACTGATTATTCGATTAATATCATATTACTTTAATTAATTGCCATTCTTCTGTGGGAAGGAGGGACAGCCTCCCTGATTAAAAGCCTTTATACTGCACAGAAAATGTACAGGCATGCCACTACTCAATCCACTCGAATTTGGGATCTAAGAAAATTCCTTCATTGTTTTGTAGCCCTTTGAATTAGGTTGGAAATACCCACTCATGGACATTTGTGGTAACACAGAGATGTCTGGACAACACCTGAAAATCTCAGATTGCTGGAGAATGTAGCCCATGTCTGTCTGAGGGATAATTTAGGTGGAAGTAGCTAGATAACAAGAATGTTGCTGGCCATTGATATATGTAAGAGATGAATTTACACAGAGTTCACATCAACTTCATTGTTTGGATTTTTCCTTTCTCAATAGACAGATTCAAATGGAAGCATTGCTTGGCTTGAAACAGGAGACTCAGTAAACACATGTCTCAGAATTTTCATTCTTAATCTATCAGTAACATTTCAGTTCATTACAATGTTATTAGTCAGTCTTCATAAAAGAGCTATGCATCTTTATTAAAAATGGAAGTTCACATCATTTTATGTTCCCATAAAAATGGGTGGTGGTAGCTTTGATTAATTTCTTCACGTACAATGAACTTTACAGCAAATTGGACAGTGTAATTCAATTCCTATTTCTGTGGATTTTTTTTTGTTGGTAGAAAATTGATATAATTCATATGTAATCGTATTGCCTTTGCAAGAGATATTTAAGAAATAATATCCTGAGGTAATGATTGCATGACTTAATTATTAATACCATACTTTCAGGCACGACAGTTTGCACTCCTTTTATCAAGCTTGGCTTCTATCAAAAATATTTCCCCTATCTATAGTCTGTTACTTGCTCTAAGGTATTTCTGAATTTTACACATACAAACACGTAGGTGTGCATGGAGTCAGGGTACCTGATATTGCTTCTCTTCAGAGTAAGTTCTAATTTTGGAAAGGGTGGATGACTAAAGGATATAAAGAAAGCCAAATCAGTAGCAGAGCAGAATTATATGCACAGATTTCAAATAAGATGGGAGGGCAAATTTGAAACTGTGTTTGTTAGGAATGGTGATTTTCTGCATTAGGATAATTACTGAATCCCTAAGGAAGCTTAACTAGCCACAAATGGACCGTGTTAGGGAATCCAAGGGGACAGTCCAGCATAACCAAGAGGTCTAGAAGATCCAGTGCTCTCTTATGCTAGATGAGAGGTCTCGTCAGGTCTTTCTAATAATCAGATTATCCAAGTGTGCTGGGTAATCTTTAGAGATGTAGGGAGCTGACTATTCCAGTATTTACAATTCTGCCTTGAGGGATGGAAGAAAACTTTTCATCCAGTCAGAGACAATATAATATATTATTATTTCTCTGTTGTTTTATGTTTAAGTCTCTGCTGGCATTGAAAATTGCTTTTCTCTACTTCTCTCTTATCTTTCCTTAATCACTTCATGAGACCAATGCACTGAAATGAGGGAATCTTTAAACTGTACCAGCCACACATGCAATGTGTGCTCTCAGTGATGTTTGTAAGTGATGTTTTGCTATTATCCTGCTTTGTCTTCATTCTGAGGCAAACCCCTCCAGACAAGCCTCCCTTGGAAAGCTATGGACCATAGATAGCTACTATTTTTACTGAAGACAAAGGCCTTCCCAGCATAATCTGATAATATTTTGATGGTGTTAACTACCACAGCTGCACCCATTCCGCAGTTAGACCACAGAAAATCCAGTGAACACATTTACCGAAGTTCAAATCAAAAGAAGAAGTACCTACACAGAGTACCACCAGACATGCTTCATGAAATGAATTGATGTGACAACCTCTGACTGCACAGACCCTTTATTAATACAATGGATATAATATCCATGTGGAAGTCAATCCCACTTTTCCTTTACTTGTCTTTTCATCATCCAATAAAATATTTGGGTGAAGAGACAGTCCTACAATGTTCTGGCCATTGATGGTGCACCTACAGAAATAACAAAAGACATAAGAAACTGTCTGAACCAGACTCAAAATGCTCTGTTAGAATGATGATCTCAAAAGAACACTCATCAATCCTTGCTATCAAAACTAAATGGAGGAAAAGAAAAAGAATTTTAGACAATCAAATGCTAAATCATGCTCTTGTTTACAGACCAGTATTGACAACTGTAAATGAACCTAAAAAGCAATTAGAAAGTAAGATTATGCTTGGAGGATAAATATCTTCAGTTCTGTGTGTGACAGAAGTCTAGTCCTTGGGACTCCTAATTTCTAAGTAGTCTTACAGGGGCAGGTTTAGCAGAAGAGCTCAAAGAAGTAGTAGGTGGAAGGGTTATTTCCAGCCTTCACTCCCCTAGGAATGGCATGCTGGCTAACCACACTCAGATAAACAAGGTAGAAGGGAATGAGAATTGTAATGCCTTGGAGCTCTCAACAGGCCAGCCCCATATGAGTATCTTTAATTTCTGTTGGACATTTGTGGGGCCTCTTCTCAGCAGCAATTCTCTGCTTGTCTAAATAGAACAGAGCTGAATGCAGATGTGAAGAGATCTTCCATCAGTCCCTTTATTTCACCTGGTCTTCAGCTCACAGTTATTAAGGAGCTTATTGAGCTAAGTAGAAAACACTCATGAATAAATTATTATAATTCAAAGAGATGTATTTATCATATTCATAGTAGTTTATCTTATATATTTATTTCATATTCCACCTGATCGTGTTTGGAGTTTATATAAGTTTCTGTATTCAGATATAAGCTACTAAGTAGAAAACTATAAAATTGTGACTATGCTAGAACTAAGAAATAAAGAAATATATATATTCTTGCCTTCGAAGTATCGCTCTGGTACATTTTACTATTACATTCTGTTCTTCTGAGAAAGACTATACGTAGCAAAATGCCAGGCAATGCCCAGAATATCATATTTAAAGAAAACACAACCATTTCTCTTGTGCATACTGGAACTTTGCAGTTTGTGGAAATCTTTTATTATTTCAAGATAGCAGTTCTCAGTTTCAGTTCAAAAGGATTTTTTAAAATACTGACATATTATTCAAAATACTTAAATAAGGATATTGAAAGTCTTTATTGTCCACATGAGATCCTAACTGTTCACTTGCTCTTCCTAGAGACTTCCTGATGCTTTTAAAGCAAAAATCTTTCAACCTGAGTCCAGGGACATCTAGGGCTTGTGAACTACTTCCAAAGAGACTTCAGGAGGAAGTCTTCTTTGTCATGGAAGAAAAGCAAACCAGTTGCTGAGAGATTTAAATTCACTGTATAGGTCCCAAACCTCTACTGAATATTTGAAGGAGATATTGAAAACCACAACTAGTTCAAGGGTTTAAGTATAAGGCTTCCTTCTTTTCTTGCTTACATCAGTGTAAGTTAAAAATAGTTCCCTTTGAGGTGTTGTCACGTTGTGGTGCAACATTTTAGTTGCAGCATCACACCCATAAAAACAAATCACAGATAAGGCTCCTCACACCAGATAAGACTATTATTTCTCCACATCCAGTGTCTGCAGCTAAATATTGGCCAACGCTTGTTGTGTTAGAAGAAAATTGCTCTTTGTTCAATGCTGCACAGGGGAAGATATTCCTTCCAGTTTCCTGTAGTAATCCTCTTATGTCAGAGGCAGAATAAATTATTAATTTTTGGAAACTCTTCTTCCTCATATTTCCTGACTCTTCCACTCATTATGACCCTGAATCAGCAAGGTACTTAAGCACACAAACAGTGCACACTGTTGCTGGGGTTCCTAATGTTCTGCATGTGTGAGGTCTTTCAAGAATCGGTTTCTGAGAAGCTTCTAAATCCAGTTATAAAGGTTAGTTAGTTAGTTATAAAGGTATGGGAAATGGCCACACAGCAGCTCAGTGTCACTATTTCATTATTACAATGCGGGCCATAAAAACACAATGCAACGAAAGCACATGCCAACTTTGTTCTTGAGGTCTGCTATTTTGTAATGGACCAAGATCTGACAAAACACGGTTGTACTGGCCATTTTACCTGGGGGTGATGCATCTCAAAAAATTAAATCATTTGATTTCCCTGAGATCATTCCACTAATGAGCGTGATGGTAAAAGCCTACATGTTTAAAATAACAAAGCTGCTTGTATGGTCACAGCGGAGCACTGATCCTGAAATTGGCACATGACAATAACCAAATCAACTGGCAAAAACATAATTAAACCAGATCAGGAGGAGCTAAGTTCAGAGGGCTGTTTAGGCAGCATAGTGTCTCCCTTGTGAGAAATATATAAGGGAGAGCTCTTTAAAACACAGCGCCCTAAGTGAGCTGCCTAATAAGACAAAAGACAAATAAATATGATTTATATCAAAAGAGGTACAGAACAGAGACAGATGAACTGGGAAAACCAGGTAAGGCACTAGAAGAAATCTTTAACTTGTACACAATGGACTGCTTCAGTTCACTAGGAGGCAAAAAATGAGCATCTGTGGGAACTTCTTTGTTATTAGCACTGTTTCAGAAGCTGTTTTCAGAGACCAGCTGTAAATTGGATATAAGCACTTGCCAAATGCAAGGGGAGTGGTTTCCACTTTGGTCTTTGTGTTTATTGTTTCTGCACTGGCAACAGAATTGAATTCATAGCAGCAGCAAAACAAAGACAGCTCTGAGTTATACTGTAATTCACTGCTGGAGATTTATGAATATTATTTTCCCGTAAAACCCAGCATTTTTCGCTTTACTACTTGTAACCTGTAAGTGGCATAAAACTGTGTACCTAGCAGGATTTCCTATTGCAGTGAGTGCCAAACACCAGTGTAAGAACTGCACTACATGCACATGTGGTTATAGACTATGCATAAATTGTGCCTTTATGTTTAACTTGTCTAATCAGCTCACCATATCAAAACTTAATAAGTAGCTGCTTCTCATTTAAAGGTCTAGTAAAACTACAATTACTATGGCTGTAAGATGCCTTGTTTCGAAAAGAGCATTAAATAGTTTTATAGATATGGTTAGAAGATCTTGTGTAGTTGTTTTTATGAAAGTGAATGAGTTCATTAATAAAGGGAGTCAGAGGCAGAAATACAAGTTGAGAGTTGGTGAAGTATCCTGCCTTTGCATCTCTTGCTCACAGGTTATCTTTAAAAGTAAGTAACTTCTGCCTTCATACTGATGACCAGGCATGGCTAGACCCCAATATTATACCCAGAGGTGATGCTTTCCTCTCAGGGATAGCACTGAAGGGCCTGATTATCATTTCTACCTGTTATTTCCAGCAGGACAAAATGAATTGTCTGTGGTGCAGTTACTTTGGATTTAATTCAAAACCATGACCTGAAGCCTCTTTCACTTGTGAGAGTATATTAAGAAAAGAGAAAAAAAAAGTGTCTTATTATACCCATGAGTGTATGAGAGCAATGAGATATGCATCACACTCTCTGTGCTGAGGGACTGGCATTGCTCTCCAGCCATGGTAACTGCAAGCAAGGCACATGATTTGGCAATGAGCTTATCAGGGGACACGGAGCAGGGGTTTTCACTGCTCCACCATATGGCTGTCTCCTTGGAAGATCCTGGGATCTTCCCTTCAGCTGCACTGGATTCTGGTCCTGACCCCGGGGAGACTAGTCTTTCTTTTCTTTCCCTAAAATTTGGCAAATGGGTACCCTACCTAATCAGGATTCAAGCTTCCATGTCACTTTCTCTTCCAGAAACCAGAAAATCCTGCAGGGAACCTGAAGCCAACACAGAAGCCCAGAGCAGAAAACTTCTTGCTTATAGTGTGCACCAAAAGGAAAACACCATTTTAGATGCTGGCACCCTTAAATTTCTCTGTACCTCTACAAACACTGTTGGCCAAATCTTTACTTTTTTTTTTTAATGTATTTTTTGAAAAAGGAAATCTCAGATTTACTGTAAATGCAGACAAGGGAGGCAAGAGCAGATGGGCAATGTTTAAGTTACAAACCTAAGGGAAGATTTTTCATACAAAACTCTTCAACTGCAGCTCTTAAAATAAAGAAAGATTTTCTGTTTTCCACAGTGACTCACTAAACCTTTATTTAGACAGTTGGTAAAAACACCACATCACATAATTCACTGTTTCTTTTTTTTTAACTCTCCCCCCTTTTTTGCTCAGCTGCAGTTTTAGAATGATGGTGTTTTTTTCCTTTTAAAAGGAGGTGGGAATCTACATGAAGACATTTTGCCTTTTACTTTTTGTTGGCAATCTAAGTGCAGCTTGCAGTGGCTGATACTCCTGTTCAGACCCACAGCACAGCACCCTCTGTTGTGCATATTAAACAGGAGGATTGGAATCATTATGAGGGTTTTGTTCATTTCGTGGCAGACATTTTTCAGAGACGAGTTTTCCCAGTCATTCAGAAATTCAAAACCAAAAAGCAGGACCCAAAACGTAATTATTTGGAATAAAGAGTTCATCTTATCCACTAATCAAGTTTCTTACTGTGCTGATCACAGGAGGTCTAACTATTTGCGGAGTTGGACAAACTTGTTTTCCACATAACTGGCTCATGACACTTATTTGTCTTCAGAAAAGCTTCAAGTTACATATTTGCTGCTGTTTGCTTTCAACCAACATGCTGCTGGGTGATCATGAACACCTTTGTTTCAGTGGCAACTGAAAATACTCAAATTTTGGAAGCAGCGCTTAAAACCAACAGTGGAACTTCATGCATGGCAGTGGAGGTTTCTCCCAGCAAATGGATATGGACCTCATGGGATTTTGCCAAGTGACTGCTGCTAGCCTGATTCCAGGAGATTTTGAGCTCCCCAGTTCATTTCCTGAGAAATGAATTAAGGGCGTAAACACTTCACCACATACAGCAAGCAGACATAAAATTATACAGGTTTCCCTGTGTCAGATGAAGCACTGTTAAATCAGGTTGCTTTGAAGTTTTGTCCAACAGTTCCTGGACCTCCAAATTTCTGTCATAGGTGTTACTCCTGAAATCTGCTACCTCCAGCTATTCTCCTTGCTAGAGTATGCAATAATATTTCTGGGATTTACAGGCTGAAAAGAAGCTCATTGTAACCATTAGCTAGAAATGAAGAAGACTCAAAAAATCAGAGGGTTCCAAGTTGATTACACTATATCTGCATGAGGAAAACCTTGCTCCTTGCAATGGAAATTATTCTGGCTAAGAATCATTGTATATATATTTTATCTTCTCAGAGATGCTGCACTAGTCCCCGTGGTGTGTCCCTTTTCTCCATAGCTGTGTGTTTTCTGCTCCTCTACATTCAAAAGCAAGTTCTCCACAGACAGTGGAGTTCAGCAACTGAAGAGCTGAACACGAATATCTAAGGAGCTCATCTGATCTTTGGTCATCTGATGATTTGGAACATTGCCTGTGAAGCAAGTGGAAGGAGTATCTCTGATGGCCACCACATGGACCTAGTGAAGCAGTGAAAACAGATATATATAGAGAGAAATATATATATATAGAGAGAGAGAGAGAAAATATATACCATTTAAAAGGGAAGAATAGTTCTAGAAATAGCTTTACCTGAAGAAATGCCAGCCCGATAGAAAGGTTTGCTAACACATGAAAAATGTTAAAAAAAAAAAAAGAGAGAGAGAGGGGAAAGAAAGGGGAGATATTTTACTAGGAAAACAACAAAGTTCCACTGGGGCCTATTTGAAGCTGATAACCTTTCCCAGAAGCTTGATGGCCTCCCTCTTCCTTGTGAACAGCAACGTTCATTTGAAGAAATCATCAAATAAAAAGGTTCAATTTCTGAGTAGAACATGAATATCTGTGGTACTAACATCTGTGGTGGCCTTTCAATTTACTAGACCAAAAGTAAAGAACAGGAGGAATTGGACCAGTCTAGTGGTTGAGAGCCTTTATGGCTTCCAAACCACACAAGAACTCATTTGTGCTGTTAGCATCAATTTATTACTTAGGGTGGCTCCAAGAAAAAAATTCTGCCTTTTTCTTAGAAGAAGCACATCCAAGATATGATACTTTTACAAACTATTGCATATCATGCCTCCTATTTGCATTTCCCAAGATGGTCCAGTGTCATCCTCAGCATTTCAGAGAAGAGCTGTGTAAGGACTGCAGGAAAGAGGCCATGACAGAAAGTCACATTGGCCTAAAGGGTTGACAAGCAGCAGAGTGGTCTGCTGGTATCTAAATCTCCCCATGTCTGGGTGCCTCTGCTGTGCTGCTGAGATCTTTTCCACACCATATTTAAAAAAGAAAAAAAAATAGAAGTACTTCTGTGGATTGCTCATTAATGCCATGGTCTCTGTGTGTGCAAAATAGCAACTCCATTTCACTTTATAAGAATCCTTCTCTTTGAAGATGACCTGCTCAGAATTGATGAAATAAGATGGATTTTCTTCCTCGGATGGTTTCTCCTTAAATTTCATCTCTTTTCAGCATGGTTCACTCTATTTCAGTCATCCCTGCTGCCCACATTCATCCACCATTTCCCTGTCCTTTGTGGACAGCTTCATGCAGCAAATCTGAAGAGAGATAGCTTAGACTGATGCTGAGTTAAGAAACATTTGATCTTCAAGTAGCTGAAAAGCAAATGAGCAGCCATTTCTCATGGTTAATTAATAGCATATGCTTTGTAAAGTGAAGTTCATCCTAGAGGCTGGACTCTCCTCTGGCTTTAGAGCAGTGTGATTCCACATGGTTCCTGTGGAGCCACTACAGGTCTTTTTTCACAGGGAAAATAGATTCATGTCCAGTGAATAGAAATTAATGTTCACATAAGGTGGTCCAGCTGACCATGCTGTTTTCATTCTAAGTACTTAAATGCTGAGTTCCCAAAAACAGTGCCCGAAAATGTGGAAGTGGGTTTGGTAAGTGCTTCTAGATAAATTGGAACAAACCCAACATTTCCTTAAGAATATTTAGTCTTCTTTTCAGCACTGTGGGAGGTTTGGGCTGCTGCTTTGCACATTTTTTAAGTGCCTTTCCCTTTGAGACACCTAGGGCAAAGGCCTCAGGCACTTGATGTTATCTGTTTTCATAAGAAGAGTTTTTTCCATACCACATTAAAATTAAAAAAAGTGTTTCTGTGGATTGCCAGTGAATTCTATGGACTCTGTGTGTGCAAAACTCTCACTGTCATCACCAAAGAGCTGCACATAGAGAAAGAATAGCCCATTCATGAACAAAATAAGCCAGGAAGGGCCCAGAATAGTTTAGAAGATACCCAGCCATGCCAGGTGTGGTGGGCAGGATGACAATCTGGATAAAGCAAATGATGCAGTCAAAAGAATCTAAAGTCTTAGCTACAAAACTGAAGAGACCACAATATATATTTTAATTCTCTCTGGAGTAATTGTGGTATAAGTATACTGAAATATTTTTATCCCTCTCCCTAATGTGCTTCAAAAGCAGCATTTGGGATCAATTTGCCAGTCCTTGAAAAGATGCCTAGAAAGGGCAAAATGGTCAAAGATTACATGCTTGATACTGAAATGTAAAAATTGTCCAGTAGCTGAAGCTGCTTAGGGCAAAGCAAATTTCCAGCTGTAAGGGGGTAACATTGTGTGGGTAACAGGAATGAGAACAGTTTTACCCTCTTGCATCACCCCACAGAGCTCTGACCTGCCCTCACAGATGAGGAGGCTGCTATGCCTGAGCTGATGACATGCTGCTCAGGGCAGCATCTGACTTCCTCTTACCTTTGGGATCCACATTCACCACCTTCCACATGGACTTTTGGGCTGGCAGCCCAAGGACCATAACAAGAATGCCAGGTATGTCACCTTGCCTGCCTCCCTGTGCCACTAAAGGTGACACCTCTTCCTTTTCCTGCTGGAGATCTCCAGTCTGGTGATAAGTGCAGCAGCAATCTGTGATTGTTTGTGCTTATCCTGCTGATGCTGCAGTCCATATATTGACTTGTCTGGGAGTCTCAGCTTCCAGCCATTCTAGGTCACTCTCGTCCCCATCTCCTAACCCACATTTTCTGTCTGTGTGCATCAGTGGTTGAGCATCTGTCTGCACGGCACACCACGGAAGCCTGGATGTCTTCGGAGCAGGCAGCTGCATTTGCAGAAGCTGGATAGAAGTCAGATGCTAAAAAAAAATCTGTGGAAATCTTAGAAGTTCTTGGCTTTAAAGGCATTTAAAAAAGAAACAAGCCAACAAGCCCCGCCCCCGCCTTTAAAGATGTGCTTGGCAGAGTGTAATAAACAAAGAAAACCAGTTTGCCCATGGGATATTTGATTCTCCTCAAAGATCTGCTTGCTTCTATGCAGGTGGTACCAGCTGATGCAGAGAAAGGAGTGAAAATGTCTGGAGAAAAGGACAAAGAAGTACTCCAGGCTTTTTTATTGAGTGGAAAGGTTGAGGTGGAAACACTGAGCAAGAGTCACACCAAAACCAAGCCAAAACAATGCAAAATCAGTGTGAAAAAAAGAAAAGAAAAGAAAAGAAAAGAAAAGAAAAGAAAAGAAAAAAGAAAAGAGAAAAGAAAAGAAAAGAAAAGAAAAGAAAAGAAAAGAAAAGAAAAGAGAAAAGAGAAAAGAAAAGAAAAGAAAAGAAAAGAAAAGAAAAGAAAAGAAAAGAAAAGAAAAGAAAAGAAAAGAAAAGAAAAGAAAAGAAAAGAAAAGAAAAGAAAAGAAAAGAAAAGAAAAGAAAAGAAAAAAGAAAAGAAAGTAATTCTGCTGGGGCAATATAATCTGTTTTTAAATTGACCCTCTTTACTGTCCAACTGATTTCATGGTTTCATGTCTTTGTTTGGACATTTAATCAGTTTCTTTCGGTGTTTATCTGTGTGCTAAGTTGCACTGGTTTTATCTGAGTGTGAACTGATTTCATTAAATCACTGCAAGCTGGATACTTTTACTGTACTTTGTACCATTTTTATTTCTGTTTACTCTAAATTAATTAGCACCGGTGTCAGGTTGGAGCAAAGCACATCATTCTTCAGCACAGTAAGTGTCCATTGGTTTAACTCAATCAGGACAAGTTCCAATTTAAGAGCATCCAGAGTGGGCCAGACCAAAATCCACTGGTATCCTGATGATCAGAATATTCCATGGATGGGCAGTGAGAGGACAAGCACATGTCATATCCTTTTATGAATCAGGGGCTTCATCTCTTTTTCCTTGTGGACCCTCTATTTTGATAGGATTTTTTTACTTGTTTTCCCATTTTTTTTCCAAGGGAGTGTTCATCTCAACACTTACCCAGTCAATTAGGCATCTAACAAAGGGGGTTTTCTCACCCTGCACCTGTGTAAGTGTGTTGAAAGTTTTCTTAAGGACAAAAAAACCCCCCTTGCTCCCACATCTCTAATGTGCTTGGGATCCACTCTTTCCAGCTGTTAGCATTAGGTGGCCCCACCTTCTCCTTGGGAAAATTCAAAGAATAAAATGTGGTTTTTTGATATTTGTCCAAGCTTTTGCTAAATCAAATATTTAGTATCTCTAGAGCAGATTAAAGCCTCCCTCATTTAATAAACAATGTTTAATATTGCCCTGGCTTCTCAGCTTGTATCTTTCAAGCAAGACAATAAAACTCCCACCACAAAGGCAGCTGGCACTACATGTGTTTGTACACAAAAATGAAGAAGCAGCACACAACTGTGTGTGGATGAAGGCTGAACTTTCCTCCACCAATCAGCTTGAAACCTTTCCAGGATTTTGTTTCAGTTGTCTCTTTCCCAGAAGCCACATTTTTTGCCTTTGCTGGCAGGTTTGGCAACCTGATGTCAGTTACGTGGTTAAAAGCTGCAAGTAGCAATTCCCACCAGAGAAGGTGGATTCTTCCACCCCATCCTGGGTAACCCAGGGCTTTGCTTCTGATATTCTCACTGCACAATTATCAGGAGACACCCTTCCCTTTTCCCCACCCTTGCTGAAGGAACACAAAGGCTGCTTTTGTCCAAAGAGTGGCTCACATCACCTCTGGGGGAGACAGTCCCCTGATGTCTGCTGAGGTTAAGGCAGCACCACCACAGCAGCACGGACAGGTGGAAAAAAATCACTTCTCTTAAATCCTGAGCCTTGTCTATTCTGAACACGGGACTTTTTGTCTCCACGAGGCAAGAGGGAGGAGCAGGAGGGAGTAGCAGAGAGGGCAAGGGTTGCAGGCTGCCCCCAGTTGCCGTTGAGCATTGTATAAAATAAGAAACTTCCCTTCCTGCTCACAAACAGGCAACACTTCACCTCTGTTGTGCCAAGAGGTTTTCATTTTACTATGCTGTGGCATAAACTTTCAAGATCTTAATGTATTATGTCAGAAAAATGAGCTTTATTTCATACTTCCAGCATCTGGTGGTAATCTGGTGGTAGTGAGGAAGAGGGAGGGAGAGAGAGAGAGAGAGAGAGAGAGAGAGAGAGAGAGAGAGAGAGAGAGAGAGAGAGAGTGAGAAATAGAGAGAGGGAGAGCGCACAGGAGCAGAAGGATGCTATTAGCAGCAGCTCTCTGCTGTGGAAAAAACACCTGGACCTTTTTCCCCCTGCAAGAGCAATTGAATGCAGAGCCTATGTCACTTGCTAGGGAATATCACCTTCCCAGTGGCACTGCAGGGAAAGGCCTGATCTAATGTGGAAAACGATGTTGCAGGGGGTGCAGGAAAGGCTCAGGGCTCCACATACTTACTCATGGTGCTGGGGGTATAGCTGGGTGAAAAAAGCAGCCCCAGAGGGCTTGGCAAGTGGGAACCATTGGTCTTGCTTGGGCTGTACTCCACCAGTGGGCACCAGCATTGCCCCAGCTTCAGAGGGGGCAGCCCTGCCATATCACAGTGCTCATGTGCCCAGAGAGCACTGGGACACATCTGCCTCCTGCCTTATTAATTTCTCCTTAGTATTAATTTTTTCCAGGTAACACTTTGTCCCCCACTCCTAGCCCACTCGCAGCTCATAGGAAGAAAAGCGGAAGATTTCCATGAAAATCTCAATAGCTTCAGCTGTTTATCCAACAACAGGATATGGATTCCAAACCTGATATATATATCTGGAGAGAGAGAGAGAGAGAGTAGTGACATAACTGTAAAAGGAAAAACAATTTACTCTCTGATTTTTATTATGTATATTCTAAGCAGGCAAACAAAAATTATTCACCCACCCCAGTGATCAGAAAACAATATATTTCTACTCTTATCAGACACAGGCATTGACTCAAGGCGGGGCCCCAGGGCTACACATTCCAGAGCAGCCTTCCTAATTTGACACAGAAAATTGGTATATGAACACAGGTTTTGGTGCATGTTACCATTGCTGATCTTTTAAAATGCCTTTCACTCATGGTCTCAGCTTCTCAAATGAGAAAACTTGCTCTGTAGTCTGCCAGCAGTCCATGGGTGGTTACGGGGATTTGCCCCTTGTTTTTGTGTAACACAGCTCTGTTGGCCTGGCAGCACCACATTTGCCCACGGAAGCTCTTGTGCAATGCCCTTGGATACCTCTTGTCTTTTGGAGGGAGTCTGGGTCTCCTTATAGCTTGAAGAGCTGCTGTCCACCTTTTGGATTGACTCAGTCTCATGGCAATACCAATGGTTGTTTTGTGAAAGTTGTGCCATGCAGGGCCTCTTAATGATGGTGCTTATTAAACTTCTGGGCTTGACTTTTAGAGAGTGAAAGGAAAAATGACCTGGCTGCCATCCCAAGCTGCCATCCACAGGCTGTGGACATGGGCCCACCTGGAGGAAAGCACAGCCTAGCTCCAGTCCCTGGCCAAAGCAGACTGGACACATTGGGGCTGACCTCTGGACATGTGTCCTGGGGGCAGGCACAGCCTCAGGGCACCAGAGGTGATCACTGCCAAGGAGGGCACCAAGCCCCCAGTGCGGGCACTTCTGCCCCAGGAGGAGCTCAGGCACTGAGTGCATTTCCCTCTGCTGCTGGGGACAGCTGCCCAGAGAGAGCCTGTGGCCTCCCACTGCCTGTCCATGCAGACAAGGCATCACAGGAAGCATGGCTTTGGAGATTAGCACGTTTGTAGGGATGGTTTCCTATCACCTGCTTGCAACCTTGCCATAAAGCTGCGATCACACCTTCAAACAACCCCTTGTTCATGGAACGCATTTCAAAGACTGGCAGATCTGGCTGGCAGAATGGGGTCCCATATGTGAATTAAAGTCTTTACTTTTTTCTTCCAGAAGTTTTCAAGAGTGCTAGTGACAGAAGAGGAAGGGAGGGAGGCAAATTAAAAACTTTTTATACATTAGGAAGGTAAATGAAGCAAGTGAATGCAAAGACAAAGAGATGAAAGTCATATTTTATGGTAAGCATCATGCAAGAGCTTCTTATTGGTGATGGGTGCACAAAATAAGACACCAGAAGCCAATGAAAGAAATGGTTGTTAATACTCTGTCTAGAAATGATAGTTAGTACTGTGACTTTCTTTTTTCCCCCACTGATTAAATAATTTATATCAGAATACTTTTGTAATTTGAGTCTGTCAGATGGGAGCTCTTTTATATATAAATATTTTTTTTCTTTCCTGCTTTCTAATTAGCAAGGTACAAAACAGAACAGTAATGTATTACACAAGTGGAGAAGTGACATTGTCTGGAGAGCCTGGCTGTGTCCTGATTCCCAACAAGGAGCGCTGCGATATCGTGCTCGGGAAGCCCAGGCTCCCCTCCTTTCAGCAGCTAAAGAGTTAAAGAGACAGATCAAAGTGAGAAAAAGAGAAAATATTCCTTTCAGGCTTTGAAACACTGTTGCCACCATAGAGAAGAGTAGTAGAAAATTAATAAGGTGGTGTTGGAGCAGATGCATGACCTGCAGTATAGTACAGAGGGCAAGAGTTCAAATATAAATAAATATGTATGGCTGTGCTATGTCTTATTAGATAAGAGTGCTGTCTCGTAAGCAGTTTAGGTGCAGCGAAGTGGCATCTGTAGTACTTGTGAGACAAGGAGCTGTACCATAAACAAGCCTTCTGATTAAGCCAGGGATTTTCTAAGGGGCCAGCAAGAGCCAGAAGGGAGATTCACTGTTCCAGCTCTCTGGGATCAAGGTATCAGGCGTGGCGGGGGAGAGGGGGTGAGTCTCCTGCAGTGATCCTGGCAGGATTGTCATCATTTGGGAGGCAGGACCACTGGGTTCAGCATCCCAAAACATTCCCCAGGAGCAAAACTCCCACCTGTTTTAAGGCAGAAGTTAAAATGCCATACTACGAGGTGCACAGTGGATGGTAAGTCTCCTCAACTTCCATTTCTCCAGATCAAAACCCCAGGAGACATCCTCTTACACAGCATATAGATCTGGGGGATGCATTTCAGAGTCATTGTCTGGGCCAGGGGAGAGTGATGGCGACTGATGCAGACCCCAGCCCTCCCTGAGGAAAGCCTGGGACTCCTTTGTGCTCAGATCTACTTCAAATAAACCTCACAAAAATCATTTCACAATAATTTTTCAGCCACAGGCTAATTTGAAAGTTATATTTAAAGGTATATGGATTTTATCACTATTAGATCATGATGAACTCTGTTGGTTTTTTTTCTGCCTTGAAGAATTACTTGTAAAAAGAAAGCAAGCAGCATTTAAAACTGAACTGAGCTGATTACAAGCAGTCTTAAGAAAAAAAAATTGACACTGACAAAATAGAGATTATCATTCTTTATCAGTCACAAATAAACTTCACCTCAGGTTTTCCACTTGAGTTGAGTTTCCCCTCTATTTTTCAGCAAAATATTTCTCAAATAGTTCCAATGACCCAAAACAAGCATTTTTTCACAAGATGAATTTCTCTGCTGCAGAAGTTCATTCATCCCAAGGCAGACTCCGGCAAAGACATGGGCAAGGCTTGTCAGGTAATGTGGAAACAAATGTAGGCAAAAGATGGAATTGGTTCCATGCAAGTTTCACCCCTCCCCACTGCACCTCCCTTCTTTACTTTTATAGAGGGGGATTAGTGACATGGAAAAGCCACAGGAGTAAAGCTCGCATGGTTTGTACATGTCACCAGAACCCCTACAGAAAAATGCAGCTTTATAATATGTACAATTTCGGTTTAGTTTATTATTTATAATACCTGGGTACCAACAAAAAAGCTCAGACACTAATGCAAAGTTTTTAATTTCTTAGTGCGTTGACATCACTTACTGTCTTTCTCAATGTATTTTTATTTGTTTGATCTTCTATAAATTTTTCTCTTTGTTCTTCAGATGGAATAGCAAATCTAGTTCATTCTGAAGACACTCTGCTGCTATAAAGTAACTGAAAAACCTTTAAAAATTTAGAGTTTTAAGTGTGATATCATGTCCCATAAGAATATTTGTATCATTACAGGACACGGTATCACCTACTTCTGTGGAAATATGAAATTCCACTAATTTGCAAGATTATCTATTTTAGCCATCTGTGTTATTCTAAAGCAGACAATTTATTGGAGACAAGGAATTAAATATTCTATTCCTGCTCTGTTTCAGTGTGATTTTGGCTACATCAACATTTGCAACCTTTCTTTCTTTTTAACACCTTCATATTGATGCACCACAGCTGAAGCTTTTAGTGCAGGTTTCTGCTCATGGAGTCAGATTTCTAAGGTTGTGGCACTTGCTGAGTGCCTGTCCTACTTTCATCTTACCTTGCCTATGGCTGAGTCCATTAATATTTTGAAGTGAGGCTGGAAGGTATCTCTTTCCATAGACTTGTGATCAGACCAGGATTTCAGCTGTCTAGGAAAAGGGACAATGGTGGCTGACAGTAGGGGAAAATGTTGAGGTTTTGGGTTTTTGGGTGGGGAAATTTGGCAGGGCCAGAGAGCAGCAGGTCCTAAGCAGGAGAAAATGGTTTGGGAGAAGAGAGCTAGTAAGCATCAGGGTAGAGGGAGGAAGGGCACAGGAGTCCAGACTTGTGGTGGGCCAGAGTTTTTCACTCAGCATGTGGACACAGAGGACATCCTCTGTCTTTGAATTCCACTTAGGATCAGGAAAATGGGCTCAGGGGCATTGTTCTCCCTTTACTATGTCTGCCTGGCACCCCCTCCACCACCTTCTCAGCAGGGCCTGTTGCCACTCCAGCCACAAAGCATCTCAGCCTCTTCCTTTATCACTGAGAGCCCTCCCAAACATCCCTTTTACCTCCTCCAGACACAGCATCCCTCTGGTCTATATTCTCACATTATTATGTATTCTCTTCCTACACACACACACACACACACACACACATGCACAAGGAGAGAGTTAAAAGAAATCAATGAAGAATCAAGGGCCAGTGGAATGATGGATAATAAAACTCTAAAAAGAGCAAAAATTGTTGTGAACAGTTGTGGGACCATTGCTAGAGACAGCTCACAGCTTTGCAGGGTTTAACAAAGAAAGATCAGAAGTGTTGACTAGACACTTTTGTTCTGAATTTGCAATGAAGCTGGAGGGTGTATCTATCCCGTCTGACGTTTCTGCAGGAGCAGAACATTTATCTCTGCAACAAAGGAAGATCTGAGGCAGCACCTGCTAAAATTAAGCTTTCCCAAAAACAGCTCTATTAATTTGTACTCTGGAGTTTTAAAGCAAGTGGCTAAGGAACTTTCTGAAACCCTCATTAATAATTCACAGATGTTGGGAGAATGAGTTAATTTTGGAGCCTGAAGGTCAGCAAACACTGCTCTAAAGGGAAAAAAAAACCTGCTAGAAAGAAGAGAAAAAAGAAAGTAATAGAGAGAAGTAGAGAACCAGCAAGGCTGACAGCTCCAGATACATCCTGAAAACAAATTTTTAGGGCAACTATAATGAAAGATTTAGAGTCTAAGTATATATGCATATATTCATCTAAAACAAAGGCTAGCCATAGAAAGTGCAGAATGGCAGTTCAAGTCCTTCCCTGATGTTTAGGATGTGAGGTTTCATAAACTCAAATTATCAAGGCTATTGCCCAGGCACCCAAAGGATAATTTGGTGCTGTGTGCTGCTTACAGGGAGGCTGATCTGGGGATGCCACTGTCCCCACTGATCTCAGGGAGGACAGAGTGGTATGGTCCCACAGGGCCATGCTGCACAAGGCACCCATGGGAACACCTTGGGCAGTCCTCCAGGCCTTGCCCAGGTGTTTGAAGTGAGGCTGATGACACATTTGAGGTGAAGAAGAAGCTTGCCTTTGGACCAGGGGGGCAAAACCTGGAGCTGCATCTCTGTGGCATCAGCAACCCAAACGGCTGTTGCCAGGTAGGGTTCTCAAATTCCTAATTTTGTTTCAGAGGATCCACTTTCTTGCAAATCTAAATGGAATTTTTATGATTATTTCCAGTTGTTACATGATTCTTATTATAGTTCAGCACTGACGTCAGCAATAAACAATAATAGGATTGTGAACTATTGCTCTTTCTAATAAAATTATGTTTCTTCTCTGTATTATAAATCTAATAGCTATTACATCAGTACCCATAAATATATATCATTGCTTACCTTTTTAATATATACAGGGCATTGCATGCCCCAACAGAAAATAATCAGATTTTTTTTATAAGTTAGCCACAGCCATTATTAGATCATGAATGCCTAATAAGTAGAAGTAGAAGATATAATTAATGGACAGTTTTCATATAATTTTCTCCTTTGAAGGGGAGAAAGAGGTGGCTTTTACCTGCTTTTCTTTCCAGTCTAGAATTTCAGCCTCTATTCTGTCCTCTGTGTTTCTCCCCACTTTTCTTTATAATTTCTTTCCCTTTCTTGTTTGAGGCTAAATGCTGGTAAAAGAGCACTTGCACAAAGGTAGTGCAATTTCTCCAGTGCAGTGCTATCAAAATTCCTCTCCTCCCTTAGAAAGAGCCAAGAAATAGCTTTTTCCTTCAGTGGTTGATGCTAATGCACACACTTGCTCTCCCTGTGGCCAAGCATCTGTACTGCCTCCCTTGCCCTCTGTGGGGGATGCTCCCTTTTGCTGTCCCCCTATTTTATTTTTTTTTTTGTGATACCTGCTTTGGCCATGCCCTCCCAGATGGCCAAACCTCCTGATGCTCTTCCTAGGTCCCTGAGGTGTGAGTGCCCGAAGGCTTGTGACAGAGGCTCATGTGCCAGGCAGGGTGGCCACCCCAGCCATTTCCAAAGCCCCCATCCCAGTATCCCTCTGTGAGTCCTTTCGGGAGAGGATGTGCCTGGCAGCACCCCAGGGCAGCCCACGGCATGGACACGGCTGTGATCCATGGAAGAGCGTGCAAGATCTGTATAAATAAGGCAGATTCCATCCCCACCCCCTCCTTCTCCTCCTCCTCCTCCTGCTCCTCCTCCTCCTCCTCTCCTCTCTCTCAGCGCTGATTAATGTGTTGAATGAAACCTTTAAATGTTTGATTTCAAAGCAGAGGGATTTTTCCCCCCTTCTTTTCGCCTATCTGTAAAGAAGGAAAAAAAAATCCGCGATCATGTGGGAAATGTTGATTTTAATGGAAAAATTGCATTGTGCTGACTTTCATAGAGTAGAAAATCCACAGAGTGAGACTTCAGGCTTGGCACCTGCTCCAGAACCTTCCTGATGAAGCAAAGGTTGTCTTCATTAAGAGCATTAATATTCATGCAGCATGGTAATTTTGACACAGAAAAGGTCTCTGTAACCTTTTCTTGTGTGAGAATTTTTTACTTCTCAAGGAAATTACAGTCCAGCAATGACTTAATTAATGCTGGGTTTCTTCAGCGGATTTTGAAGAGCTGTCAGTTTGGGCTTGCGGTAGCTGTCAAGCAGGGAGAGGGCTCTGGCTAGGTGGATTGAAGGGAAGGAGGGAAGACACCCGAGCCCCCAGCGTGGATCCTTGTGGCTGGGGTGGAGTAATGGGGGGAGGTTGGGGGGCGCACACACCTCCCACATTAGTTTTAATTTACCAACCTGCTTTCCCCACTGCTGGGTCATTTATTATTGGTTTAAAGGACACAGCTTGATTTAGTCCTGCATTTCTTATTCAGCTTACTTGTTATTTGTATTGTTATTACTACTATTTTATAAAATTCATTTCACTCTCCTCTTCCTCTAGCAGCATGGATGGAAGTTCTCAGAAGAAGCCCCCTTTGGATATTGCACAGCCACTGTTGTGAGTGCAGAGAAGAAAGAGAGAAGCCTCCTTCTGCTTTTAACAAAATATTTATATATGTGCATATACATACGTAATCAGATAAAAATACTCCAAAGAAATGAGATGTGCTGCCAAAGAGGAGCAGCGGCAAGCGGTATTTTTTTTTTAAATCAAAGTTTACATTCTTCTCCAGTGATGTCAGTCATGTTTGCAGACAGGGCATTTCGCACAGCGGAGAAGGAGGGAGCTTCTGCTTTCTCCTTCTCTTCCTTCATTTGAATTTTTTAAGTATGTTTTCGAGACATCCTTTTAGGATCTCTGTTTTCCTGATGCTGTTTTGCTTTTATTTTCCCCATCAGATTGCTCTGATGAGTCCTGTCAGCTTCCCCAGATCCAGGACTTCTCTCGGTGCAGTACTTTTCTGCCTCGATCCCCTCTGCTTATCCCTCTCTGCCACAGCACAGTGCACCACCAGGGAGCTGCACCACAGCCTCCTCCTTCCCACTGAACAAGATGAAGGGGACTTCAGCAGCAAGACCTTGAAGGCAAATTCAACTCAACACTCCAGCTGCAAATCCCCCTCCACCCTCAAAGAGCTTTGAGAAGAAATTGAAGCTTTGCTTCTGTACCAAAAACATTCAAAATAATCCTGCATTCTTTGGTAGCTGTATTCAAAGTTTTTTACTTGGAAATTAGTGGTCCTAAGGCAAGGGTCTCTTAGATTTCAAAATCTGGATGAAAGACCCTCCCTCCTAGTGTCAGGAAATGCAAGGGATTTTTGATTACTCTCTAGTCTAAATGAGGTAGCAGTGTTAGGCCAGCACTTTGTTTAAAGGTGACGCAAAAGGCTAAAATGAACATTTAAATAACGACCTTGAGGTATGAGCATTTTGAATATTTTAAGAAGGGAGACTGCATATGACATTAATTTCAGCCAGCTATAACCCTTTATTCTTTATTTCTTGTGTTGTCAGAGTGAAATTCAGAAATGAAATTCCAGTGATGTGCTGGTCCAAATTTCTCTTTTCAGAAGCACATTTCTGTTTCAAAACATGCTGCAAAGTAACTGAAACCAAGGCAAATGGCACAGCAGCGTGCTGAATGACATACATAACTAAACTGAAGGACATTCAGCTGAAAACCACATATTATACCATATGTGCATGTGGATAAGTATACAGATATTTTAGAATAATTTGCACATTCTCCTCCATTCATTTGACCTCTTCTTTTAGCCATTGCTCATTTGCTGTGGAGAGTCTTAGCATGCAAGACTAACTGAGCTCCAAACCAGAGGAAACTGATATCTGAAAAAAAACCCAAAGAAGGTGATCAAGAAAAGGAAAAACCCCATCATGTCTGTGGCCACCTAGACACTAAATCTCTAAAGAGGTCTTCACCACCCCTTAACAATGCTAAAAAGGAAGATCCTGGGGAAATATAACTGGTTTGGGCAGCAAATCGAGTGTTTGTTATAAGCTCAGTAAGGTGATAAGATGGTCAATAGAGCCGAGAGAGTACCAGAGTGCCAGTCAGGGTTTGGCCTCTCTCTAGGTTTGCTCTCAGTAGGCACCATGTCCCTCCACCCTGCCTGCCTGGTGCTGTCTGGAAGCACTCAGCTGCCTTACCTGGCCTCACCCACTCGTTTCAGAGGTTACACCTACTCATTCTCTCTGTTGGTTCACCGTTTAATATAATAATAACTCACATGTTTTGCCAACTACTAATGAGCATTTTTCCTAAGGATGATGTCAGAACACTGGAGTCCAAGTGAAGAGGTGGCAGCAACCAAGGGGACTGGGATCAGCAGCTGAAAATGTCCCAAATGAAAAACATATCTAGTCCCATTCACGCACAGACTGAGACTACTTCCAATTTCTGATTCCTCGCCTAAAGCCATGCACCTTCAGAAGGATTCTTTTTTACTGCAGAGCAGTGTCTTCTTGCAGAATGTGGTTACAGCAATAAACCATTTGATCCAGTGCAACATCCAGTTCCACTTCACAAACCTCTCCAACTTGCCTTTCCCACACCAGAGAAAAGAGATGAGAAAAGAGATGAGAACATTTTCCTCATCAAAATATGATCCCTTTTCAGGTACCAAAGCTATGCCGGAGTAAAATGTGGTTTTATTTATGTGCACAGGCTAGAAGGACTGCTGCAAAGGGAATTTTCTAGTCCAGGGGACAAATAATAGGAGTTGTGTTTCTTATCATCACAGCAAATGAAATAAATACCCAATATTTCTTCCGCCTAACAAAGTAAGTAATTAGCAGTGCCATAGTCAAGGGAACATGCAGGTAAATGGAGCAATAATTGGGGTGATACAACATTTGCCCACTTCTCAGATGAGGGATAAGGAGCAGGCCAGAAGTGAACCCGCATTTTATTTACTGCTACACCACTGGTAATTAGACAGCTTGCCATAATGGATTAGCAGCAACCAGTGACACCCCTTATCCCTGGCAGACAGAGCAGTGTGTGCCACAGAAGAAGCTGTTAAAGGCCAAGAAATACAAGTGTGTAAAAGATAAGAATAGCAAGTGCTCTCCCCATGTCAGGCTGACTGGGAGTTGAAAGCAAGCAAGAAAGTCAATCTTAAAATATGCCAGTTAATTTTAATGACATTGAAATTTTACTGACAAGTCTGAAGTATTTTAAGTAATGTCAGAATTATCTTACTTGGGAGAAAACTGAATTTTTATGATCTTTTTTTTATGTATAAGCTGCATTACTGTTTTATGAGGGAAGCCTGTCAATTTGCCTGCTTTGAACAAAACACCTCTGCAGAGATGTACCCATTGCACTGTATATTCTGCTCCGTCACCAGTGGAAGAGGGAATGTCGGGAAGGATCCGCATGGGCTGCTCTCACAGCCTGTGCTGTCTGCACAACCTCGCTGCCAGCCTGCAGCCAGGCTGATCGACAGCAGCTCCCAACCCCTGGGGCAATCCCTGGGCATTTCATGGAGCGCCCTTCCATGGAGCCCTGCTCTGTCGGCACTGTCGTCTCCCGGTGTGAGCACGGGGATGCTCTCTCACCAGGGCAGTGTGAGCATCACCAGGAGTATGGAGCTCTGCATCATCCCAGGTAAATGAGAGAAGGCCTTGGCTTCTTCACTTGATTGACTGATTGATGATCTTACAGCCAGGTTATAAATCTTCACTCACCTCCGTGTCTTTCTCTGAACTGAGCACCAAGGAAATTCCAAACTCTCCTCCCTGCAATGCACAGAGAGCTCGGTGCTTCCCAGCTGATGCATCTATCCAGCCTCTTCAGGGAAAAAAGAAGGGGCCATAGGATTTAATAGCCCACCATGACTGTGCAATTGTGATTTTAAAAACCATTTGGTTGACATTAGCACTGGTTTTATTCCTGAACTGCCATCCATTTAATTCATAAACACATACACACACACACACACACAAGTATGTAGGTGCACATCTCAACCCTGAAGAAGCAATGTCTAAATTCAGCAAGAAATTAAACCTAAACTGCTCCTCAGAGCTGGGATATTCCCTCCTGGGGTCTTGCTACCTCTGGGCATTTTCTAAGACCAACAGAATTGTCTTTACATCTTCTCCAGATGCTTTCTACCAGCACATCTTGGTCACGTTATTTTTCTGACTCCATCTGAGAGTCCTTGGTCACTTGCAACCCTGCTCTGCAGCCTGGTTAGTGCAGGTGACTGTGGAGAGAGCAATACTTGCTCCTTCCCACTCTGTGTTTCCCCACATTATGAAGGCACCTCTCCCATGCAATGTTCAGCCCCCAAAAGCCCCTGGTCACCCATGTCACCCATGGCCTGATCAGGTGGTTTAACCATTTGGCAATGACTGTAGGATGTAATCTGGTGGTTTTAACAGTAATCCCATCCTCCATTAAAAGGTTATAGCCTTTGAAAATGGCTATATAGACCCTGCTGGGTTCATCCCTACAAAATTTGATGTTTTCTTCCAATGTGCAAAGCCCATCACGGAAACTCTTCCTCTCCACATCTCCCCCTCACTCCTGTCTGCCACATGACAGCCAACATGACTCCCAACTTGGGGAGGCATTCAGCAGGGCCCCATCCACCAGCAGGAAAAAAACCCCTTCCTTCTGCTGGTGGGCCTCCCTCCCACCCCTATTCCCCACTGCCAATCTCTGTATCCTGCTTAATGGTATTACAGCCATGAAATATGATTTTCTTCCAGTTGGGAATAGGAATTTTGCCATGTTTTGCTGAGAAGCACATTTAATATAAATAATTCCTACTGTTCACAGGCTCCCACTTTCATGTAAAGGTTTATGCTGAGCCCACAGCAAAGAATTTAGGCAAAGGCTATTCATTAAGAATCTTACTTGTCTGTCACCTCCAGAGATCCCCCACTGGCAGAAGGGGTCATGTAATGTCTTATTTATACCAATCCTTGCAGTAATTAATTTTCTCCACACCATTTTAGCACACACCTGGGTGTTTTTTCCTCATTTCTCTATTTATGGTGCTTTTTTGATTTTTTTCCCCACCCCAAGTTGCTTGTTCTGATGCTAGCATGAAACATCCAACCTTTTAAAGAAATCATTCATTTTTTTAAAGGTTGAACATGTCATGGGAAGTTGGTGCACCTAATATTAAATCCCAGCTGTTTCTTTCAAAGTTCTTGAACACTGGGTAACTTGCAGAGGTGCTTGAGCACAGAGGGTAAATGTGGCATAGAAAACCACAATGGAAACCTATTTTTTGAAATACATTTATGAAAGAGTTGTGTTTAAGGTTGGCATCTGCTTTGCTGTGTGGTTACTTATTTAAGGGGTCAAAACTACAGCCAAGGAGTGCTGGAATTGCCCTGTTAGGGCCTTAGAAATGTCCAAAATAAGAGCTGAATCCTCTTAGCTCGTGTACCTCAGCCTCAAGCTGAAAGATCATGTACAAGGTTCAGGAATGGGCTGTGATGGTTCTGCTGTTTACCAGCTGCTCCCCAGGAACTGTTCATAGGAGTCCTCATCACAAGCACACCACCACACCATGGATCTTGCCTGGCAGTCTTGGTGCAGGCACTGGCAGCTACCAGCAGCTAATCAGGGAACCCTAATTGGGTGGAAGCAGGCTCAAGCACTAGTGGAGTGATATTTACTTCTCCAGTTTATGCAACTGCATCTGCTGCTTGGTTTTGTGTGAGTTCTATGTCTGTAAATGCCAGAGTCTGTGCTGCTGCCCAGGGCTTAGCCATCAGCCTCATGAGTGGAGCAAGAGTGCAAATGGAAGAAAAAAACATTATAGAAGGACAAAAGAAATAAAGTACTAAAGTGACCCACTTTGACCAGAACTGCTCTTTGTGAGCACACAGGGCTGGCAGCAGAGGGGAGGCCACTAGGAACAGTCACCTGGAAAAGGCACATCCTGCATGCCTGGCACTGGATTTGGAGGAACTGCTGAAAAATGCTTTTCCCATTTCTGGCTCAGCTTCAACCCCAAACCCGACCCCAGTGGAGCAGTTTAATGACCTGGCATGGTTGGCTTTAACAACTAGCACTCCTCATGGTGTTGAAATGTCACACTATGGAAGGCCTTTCCTGTGAGCTGGGGCACAATAACTGAGTACCTCTGTCACCAAACTCAGGTATGTGATCATGTCTACAGGTGTCCACTGACACACAAATTGGGACTTGCTTTTTAAGAAGCCACAAAAAAGATTGTCTAGCAGACCAGTCTTTGTGCATGGGGGTGTGCACAGCCTCCAAAAAAGGCGAAAGAGAGTCAGCAATGGGGAGTGGTGGATGAGAGTTTAAAGCTCAGCCTAAGGAGCCTGGGCAGCAGCAAGAGAACGACAGAAGTGAGAAGGCAAGGGGAAGTTGGAGAGCTCTGAATATCTCGAGAAGAGACAGCTCACAGGACAGGACATTTTGACAGATAATGATGAGTGATGGGGAAGCAGCCTTACTGCAAAAGTCAGGCATGCAAGGACAGGGGAAAAATTCATTGTATATTTACACATAAGAACTGATGATTTATAGACCATGCACAGAAAGGATTTTAAAAATTAGCTGGTAATTTTGGGTGCCATATGGAAGAGCTGACAGAGTGAGACACCTTCAAGTTATTCAACTGTTCCATTTTTGGAAAATGAGCCATCCATGAGTTCTCTCAGGTTTAACCTGCATAACCCCCCTCCAAATTTCTAGCACCAGACCCAAAATAATACTGATCTCCTGTAGTACTTGGTCGTCAATGGCTTGAGAGTGAGCTGTGGCTGCAGCACCTCCACACAACATCCAGCCAGGCTCCACATGGACACATGGATGCTCCTGTAGCCTTGACTCATACAGACAACTCTCCAGGTACCAAATTGCAGTGCAGGCAGGTTAGGCTTTAGCAGTGCCACACTGCTCTCACAGACCTATGCCTTGTTTATTCACTTTTAGTTTTCCCTTCACAGCCCTGTTAAGAGCAGCCTGAGTCCCCCAGAATCTTCTGTCAGGATAGCCCATGCAGCAGTGAAGATGTGAACAAATCAGCCTCCAAAGATCAGCCCCTGCAGAAGCTGTGCTGCCCCATGGCCTGGCAGGGCCTGCAGAGGCTACAAGCTGATTTTTTTTTAATTTAACCTTGCTTAACCCTTGATCTTGGACTACTTTCAGCTGCCCCAGAATGATTGATAAAAGAGTCTGCATGGTATCACTAATCTTGGGGGCAGTGCGAGCTGTTTGGGTTCCCGTGTGCACATATGGAAGAGCTTTGGAGTGTCAGATCCAATACTCAATGGCTGTATCAGCAAAGGTGCAATGAAATTCACTTTACTGCTCCTTGAATACGTTATATTTAAGATTGCCCAGAAGAGGACTCAAGTCTCAGGGCCATTATTTGGTTAAAAACTTGGAGAAGTAATTTTCCCGCTTGTGCTATTAAGCATGTGGTTTTCTTTATTTTGAGATCTCACTTTGCCTGGGTATATACATCCATATATCTCACAATGTATGTATGGAAACCATACACAATAACAAAATAGCCTTATGTACTGTTAGGGCTGGTTTTAAAATTTACGGGGTACAATCCTCTTTTTTTTTTTTCTGAAAAGAAAAATTCTAAACCAGTTCCATATAGTTAATGTACTGTTTGGCCTTCCATTAAAAAGATACTATTAAACCAGTCTCAAAAACACTAGCAAGTGAGTAAATGTTTAAACCACAAATCTCTCAACTCCTATGGGAAGGAAGGGGGTGGGAGACTCTACTAGTTCCAAAATGGCAAGATCATATATCACAGGTAAATAATAATGTGCAAAAATATATGTTTCAAGAAATAACACAAACTAGGAGGGGTAGGAGAGAAAGGACTTTAAGAAAAATCTTAATGCCAGTAAAGACGGAGATTCTGAAAATGTAGGTTTTGCTAATGGAGTGGAAAGAGAAAGGGAGAGAAAAAAAAAGATAGAGGAAGAAGAAAAAATAAAGCAAAAAAAAAGAAAATTAAAAAGGAAGAGGGAGGGGCTGAGGGAGGAAGGAAGGAAGGAAGGAAGGAAGGAAGGAAGGAAGGAAGGAAGGAAGGAAGGAAGGAAGAAAAGGAAAAAGAGGAAGAAAAGAAAGAAGGGGGACTGAATGGAAGCAAAATAGCAGGGTGACACCCACCCTTGCTGTAGCAATGCAAATGAGGCCTCATTGAACTGGAGTGCACAAAGCACAACTGTATATTCCGTACACGAGACAGTTAAAAATTTGAACATAAGGTAGCATTTCCTTTATCATATCCCATAAAAATAGCAATTTGCTAAAGCCCTTGTAGCACAGTATGGAAGGTGGTGTATTTTACTGATAATGTAGAGATGACAGATAGTCCTATACTAGGAGGTTTCAATGGTGTCTTGCTGTATAGCATAATAAATTGTGAGGAGCAGAGACAGAGGACAGTGCAGGCAGGCACTGCTCCACCTCCAGTAGCCAAATAATTCAGCCCCGGCTCAGTAATTATGCTGTGTGAAAATATGGGATTAATTAGACTGGTACACTAACACACTGTAGTCTCATTAAAGGCTGAACAGCATTTTCATAGATACTGCCACTTGAACAGGGCTGCTGCTAATGTGAAAAGACAAAGTCTCTTCTTTTCACACTCCTTGCTTATTATCTTACTTAAGGCCACTTAAGCAAAGTTCCAAAGGCAGCCTGGCAGAAAGCCCTTTGCAGGATTTATTTTGTTATTTTACCTGTATGCCAAGGAAACTGGGGGGTTGGGGGCGGCGGGGGGGGGGAGGGAAATGCTAACATTAGCAATAACTGCAAATTCCCCTTTGCACCAACCAGAGTTTTTCTTCTCCTTCCTCCTTTTCTAATTTTTATCTCGCTCTTTGGGAGAGGGGAGCATGGGTTGATGTAGTGGACAGATGTCTCAAAGAGAAAGACATAAAAGTTGTCCCCCATTGCAAGTTTCAACTGTTTGGTTTCAAATTCAGGGGTCAGCCTCTCTGAGGGATTAGCTCAGCTTGATGGGGGAGCAGGAGCCCTGTGGCAGTGTGGCATCCCCATGGAGGAGTGCTAGGGTAAGCCTGTGTCTTTGGAACTGAGAAGTGATTAGCAAGCCAGAAGATAAAATTTATAAATAGTTATCATTTCACAATCTTTTATCTGCAGAGAAAAACCTCCTTCATCCCACTTGCTCTAAGCCACTGAAAAGGTCTCAGTCACCCAGAAAGTCCAAACGTTGCCACACTCGTAATTATAACTCCGTTATAATTCTCCAAGGAATCCAGCACCTGGGAGAAAATTGATCTTGGAAGGGAAGGACGTCTGTACCACAGCCTCTGTTAAACAAGCAGATGTCCTCTGTCATCTCCCCATGCTGCCCACAGCCTGTGGGTCAGCACAGGCCAGATTGTCACAGTGTCCCCTCTGGTTCTGTGCCTTCAGCCTGCTTAAGGACACCTGGGGATGCTTGCTGCAGCTGGAGGGAGGTGGGAATCAGTACTGGCATTATCCAGCCATACTCCCACTGGGGTGTGGGCTTGGTCCTCGTGTGCTTTAATTCTGGGTAAGTGGTGGGGATAGAGCCCACTGCACGGGAAGCAGACTGCCACAGGAGTGTTAATATATAAAGCTTGTCCTTTAAAATTAACAGGCCTCTATAAAGACCTGCTTCACCCTGCTCTCAGGAGAGCTATTAGAGCAGAGAGAGACTTTGCCACATACATAGGAAGGAAGCAAGGGGGGAGAAAGAGGCAGGAGAGGAGCCCAGCATATCCTGATGACAGACAATAATAGAGGTATCTGTGCAGAAATACTGTGGGCTTGGAGATGCCTTTGAAATAGGCAACGGTAATATTTAAGTCGGAGAAATAGGTGATGTTGAATAGACTGAAACCTGCTTTGTGGCTTAACAAAAGTGGGCAATAGAGAGAGGCTGACATGAAACAAGTCAGTTTGCAGCAGGCTCTAAGGTTAGCATCATTAGCAAAGGGGAGAAATTATTAGCAGTAAAAAGTGAGACATTAAAAAGAGATTTAAAAGGAGAGCTAGAGGGAGCTAGGGGATGGGGGGTGCTTTATTTGTACCTGAGGAAAATAAAAGAGATTCTATCCAGACACATTTGAATACTCTCTGCTGCCTTTGCACACAGAAGTTTTATGAATATTTACCTTTCACACGGTTTGGGGAAGAATAAATTCTTTGGCACTAGTATTGAAATTTGAGAGCAGATTCTCCTGCCCATATGCAAATGCTCATAAGAAATCAAGTGCAAAGAGCATCCCAAATAATGTCCCTCCTGCAGGTAAGTGCTTTTCTGGTCATCTCTTTAAACGTAGGGTGACTGATGGCCAGGGTGGTTGGACCTTGTTGGTCTGAGTTAGGTACTTTAGATATGGCTTTAGCTCAGTTAGTTTGGAAACACTCAGTAGCACTTTTGCTCTGAAGTGACATTGATCACTTTAAATAAATAGAATGTGTGCGCCTAAGTCTCGTGAGTGCTTCTGAAGCCATCAGCTCCTGACTCCCTGCAGGCAGTGCTTTAGGGCTTTCATCTTTAGATGGGGACAGCATGCAGCCAGCCAGGTTTCCTTTATGCTCACAGTCAGCGTTAGTGTCCCTGGGGACAAGGGAGGAGAAATTTTATTTCTGGTGTCAGGCTTTTTAAACATGTCTTCCAGATCACAATCCATTCACATTACACCATCCTCACTGAGACTGAGAGTACATAAAGGAGCAGAGTGGCTGTGAAGAGGCTCATGTCACCCACTGTGTGTGCCACTGCTCCACAGAGTGACACATCTCAGGAGCCAAGACACACAGCACTCTGCCAGGGACCACGTGTGTCACACTGTCCAGCAGGACAGCCCTGAGGACACTGCTCGGGAAGTTTGCAGAGGTGGTCCCCAGAAAGCCCTTCAGCTGTGCAGCAGTCACGAAGCAGGCAAAAATGAGTGGAATTTGTTGCACTTCCTTCTCATGGACATAGCAAGGAAGCATCTCACACTGAGCCAAGCAGGAAAGATTACAAGCCTGCCTGCCTGATGTGTGCACATGTGCAGTGGTGCTCTGGAGCTGTGCTGTCCACATAAATGATTGGCATTATTCCCTCCCAGGACATAGGTTTCCCCTGGGACAACCTTCCCTCCTGCCCTTACACACTTTGGTCTCCAGGAAGCTCAAATCCAAGCTCCCCAGCTCTCCTTAATAGGGATTGTTTCACTGTCAGCCCCACAGTCTTGCTGGAGCCCTCAAACCCTTCTTAGCTGCAGGAAGGAGAAAAGCCAAGTGTGATAGCTCTGCCCCCACAGTTCTGCAGCAAAGCAAGCAGTCAGGACCAGTCCTCTGCACCTGAGACACCAAGGGCAGCTCACTGCAATTGGCAACAGGCTACATGTAGATCCAGAAGTGAGAAGAGTTGGGCGTTCCTCCTCCCTGCTGAGGGGTCCCAGCACTCCATCTTCACTATCCATCTATCTCTGGTGATTGTCTAAAGGCTGAGGTGAAAGCCCAGTGTGCTGAGCCCTGGCCCCACCAAGCACTTGAGTTGTCTGCAAGCCCCTGAACAAGTCCCTTGACTTTGGTAGCAGCACTCGTGGCCATAGTGAATGTCCCAGCTTAATTCCTGAATCTGATTCTCGTTCACCACACCAGCATGAGCCTTTGGAGACAACAGGTAAAATACTAATGGAAGGAATTATGGAAATGCAATTTTGACACATTGGCGAAAGAAGATGAGAGCTGATTATGAGACCTGTCAGCTTCATCCTTCTCTCACCTCGTTGTGTCTGTGTGAATAGAGAAATCAAATTAAAAATGCTTGAATGCATTCTGGAATCCAAAGGGGAATGTATTGATCTGAATATAAGGTCAGATACAGGCCCTTCAGTTTCTTAGTGGAGGGGGTGGAACTTCAGATTTGTATGAACAAGAGAGCAAGTATCCCCAAGGCTGGTCAGAAAGGGATCCTCTGTTGTGTTCTTCCTTGTGAGAAATACATTTCTGAGGTCAGATAACAAAAACCAGATGCCTTGAACGCCTATAGAAAGCACACCCCTGGGCAAACCTGAAAAACAGCATCCTTCAAACAACCTCTTACAAGTGAAGATGGAAAGAAATAAAAATTATAAGGATGTCAGCTGGCCAGAGCCCAGCAGGGCTGTGCAAGGTGTCTGCAGCCCCCTGGACCTGAGCTCACATCTGTGGAGAGGGAAGGCAGACCTGATCTTTCCCTAAGCCAGGAGGAGTTTAGTTGGCAGAGACAAGAATATCAATTACCTGAATGTTAAAATTTTCCTCAACTTCTTCATCAAACTTCTTCTCCTGAGAATGTTCAGACTAAAAAGTTATAAAAATATCATTTTCTCTCTGTGTCCCTTGTTATTTTCTGCACTTCATCTCAAGGCCCATTGCTGCTTCTTAAAGGGAAGAAATAGGCTTTTGACTGGAATAATGACAATTTGGAGGCCACAGTTTCGCTCTGTTGCAGATCTTTGCCTATTTCTGATATACATGAATTCAAAGGCTGGTGCTTAGATCTCAGAAAGGATAAAGCCAATGTTTGCTTCAGAAGGATTTTCTTTGGGAAGAGTACAATTTTTTGTAATCACAGAATGACATATTGCTCTGGGGTTATAAAGAGAATTTTATATTTAAAAAGCTATCTCCAAGATATGTGCTCCTTTTACTCAGCTATAAGCTAAGCAAAACAGAAGGAGAGAGAGAGAGAAAATGAGAGAAAATGAATTAGCTTGAACTTTTGCTGAGATAAATATGTCCTGATCTTTTAAGTTCAGTTCATGCAAGCAATCTCCCTGAAATCAGTGGGGTTTTACCCATGTACTTGGAAGCAGACCTTGGCCCCATATGGCTGAGCACTAAAAAAAAGTGCTTTCAAAACATTAACTAAATTTGGCTAAATTTGGTAATTAGAGATGGGACTCAGCAAAGTATCTGCCTCTCTTGGGTCCCCACCACTGCCCCTGAAGCCATGTGTGGCATGGCTGCATCAGGGTCAGGTGCCCTGGGAATCTCTTGCTCCTTCTCCTGGACACATCAAGCCCGTGAAGCTGCTGGTGCTTCTGGCAGGGGTCTCAGGACCTCCTGGAGTGATGTTGGCCATGGCGGTGGAGTGCATTGGGCTGAAGGTACACAGGGCTGCCAGTGCTCTCACCTTAGCTGAGCAGTGAGGGGTGTGTGGGGGAAAATGCTTTCACTCCGTGCCTTGGTCCAGAAACGGCAAAACTGACTCGTGTGCCAAACAGCAAGGGACACACTGGCCTCTCCTCATCTGGCAGAAATTGTGTTAAAGAGAGAGAAAGACAGAGGGTGTGAGTGTGTGTGCACGTGTGTGCATGTGCAGGAGAACCAGCACAGTGCGCCTCCCCCTGCCCCTACTCCCCTTTCTTTCCAGAGATTTTCGCAGGCATTGAAAACTAGGGGGAAAACTGAAGCTGGATTGTGACTGGAAGCTAATGTAGTCTACATGCAGCAGACATCTAATATGATGTTATTTATTCCCATAGATCTGTTTATTTTGTTTTCAATTTACCAAACCCTGTGACACATTCCCAAAGGTGCCTTGTTGTACAATACGTTGCACACAGTAAGATATTCAGTCTAATTCACTCTTTGTTTTGTTTCAGTTCAGCTGCATGAGGGCACAAATGCATCTGTGTTATATCTTCTCCTGTGACTGATGTTGCAGACTATTGCCATAGGGTTTTGTGAAATGGGATCTTAGTTAATCTAGGGCATTGTCTTTGTAGTGCTAAATTCTTATTTGCAAACATAATGTTCTGGCATTGATGCAACAGGGGAACATTCGTTGTTTTTTTCTTGTTTGGCTTTTTCTTTTTTTTCTTCTGTTTAGAATAGACTGTATGTATGTGTTTTTAATAAACTTTTATTCTAAAGCTTTTTCTCCCTATTCTGCATCTGATCTGAGGCATTTATAACACATGGCAACACGTCAAATTGATGTCTTTAGCAAGTCAAGCCAAATATTCATAAAACCCATGTGCCCAAGCAGAAAATGTATACTGCTAAGGAGAAAAGTACCTGATGTTTTTTAAAGCATCCACAGGAAGGCAACTCTAGCTTTAAAACATACACGCACATACAGACACAGACATACAGAAAGGATTTTGAAAAATTGTCTGTCTATACCCTGGAAGGATGGTATCACTTAGAAATCAATGGCTTTTCTTTGCACTTTGTTGAAAGCTCTCATGTTTTCATTTTTCTTTTATTTCAGGAACATGTTGCTCTTTGGCATACTGAGGATCTGGTCTGAGGAACTGGTGCAGAATCAGGAATTCCAAATTGGTATTATAGAAATGTGCTGCGGACAAAATTTGATGTAAACAGGATCTGGAACAGATTTGATGAGATTGTGAAAAAATGAAGATGGGATGCAGATTCATTAATAAACAGCCTGTGGGTAGTGAGCATAAAGCCTGATTGATCACAATTACTGCAGCTCATAACTGGAAAACCAGACGTTGGAGGACATGCACAAGGTAAAGCTGGTCTGACATCAGAGCTGAGCCTCATCTATTTATTGTGTGGCAACTACAGAAATCCAGCTCTTGCTTGTGATGGGTATGTTTCCATAACAGCATTTAGAGTGGTTTAATTTTCACTTCAGCAATCTTTCAGACTGATTATCAAAAGGGCTTTCTCAGAAAGCTGCTTGGATGAAGAAACCAGATCTCCCACACGTGCCTTGTCTGGCACAGCAGAACTGGGGGTTTCACACTGAATTAGTGCTGTGCAAGCAGATGACTCCTCATCACCAGCTATTCCTGCAGGGAGCTGTGCTCATCTCCTTGGGAGTGCAGGCAAAACTGGCCCTGTGAGCTGCCACTTGCCCAGTGGGGCAGCTCTCTACTGCATGGCTGGGTGAGTGTGTGAGGTGAGCAACCATGGCTGGCAGGTGAATTAAGGATCTCCTTGCAGCAGCACTCAGAGCCTGGCTCTTCCCTTTGTGCCAGCTAGTGCAGTAGAGAAAACCCCATCAAGTATTGTTGCCTGCATGTGTAACAGTCCCATAAGTCCCAGGCTTCCTATGCAGAAAGGGAAATTTTCTATTAGGGACCTGCAGCAGGAGCCCCCAAAGCCAACAGGAGCAGTCAGGTGCCAAGGAGAAGAGATGTGGTGCAGCAGTGAAAACAAGGAAATGCTTCTTTCTGCCCAGTTCCCACATCAGCCCCTGGTGTCTGGTTTGTGGGTACACTGAGCACACTCACAGCAAGGGACACCAAAGGCCATTGGAAACAGAATCATATTTGTGTTGGAAGGGATTTTAAACATCAACTATTTCCAACCCCCCTGCACAGGCAGGGATACCTTCTACTAGAAGGACACCTTCCACTAGAAAGGTGTTACGATGGTAAGATATCAGGGATAACTCCCTATTTACCTAAGCCTTGGAAAGTTAATGTCTGTTAGCTCAAATGAGGCCCCACAAATGGTTGGAGATCTGTCTCTCTGTCTGTGAAAGAAGAGAAATATTTCCTCATACCTTAGTGGGGCTAAAGGAGGACAAAGCTGTGATGGCTTGGGAGGCACTCAGACACCAGAATGACAAGTACCAGAAGAAATGACCACAGAAAATGACTCATCCTGCCTCTGGAGCAGGCTTTCAACAGCACGCACTAAGCCAGGCATGGGGCCACCCACTAAACCACTGAGACAAATGACTGAAAAGCTGTGTTGAGTGAGCCCCTGCACCCATCTGTGGCATGGCAGAGCTCATCCCCTGCACTGCTGGGGTGCAGTCACTCTCATGCTGCAGATGAACTGTGGCTGGGCTGCTGGGACAGGAGCCTCACTCCTGCTGCTGAGCATCGAGTGAGGCAGGAGGAGCTGAGTCATGAACCACCTTAGAAGAATAGAGGAGAAGAAAGGGATCCCCAATTCTTTGCAGGGGCTTTGAGGGCTCACTACTGGAGTAGGGCAATTTTAGGTCTCTAGTAGAAGGCCCAGAAAATGGAGAATAGAGAACAAACCCAGTACCCAGGGCAGAAGAGCAGACTGGTAAGAGTTTGCACATTTGCACTTAGTCTATTGAATTTTGGAGTTAGGAACCAACAGACTACAAAACCAAAAGAGTTTATTGTCTTCGCTTTCTGACTCCAACAGTCACAGTGCCTAAGACTTGTCTCCTGCTCCTTGGCATCTGGCTTTTGTCCACATCATCAGTCTTCCACAGATCATATCACAGCCCAGCAAGACACTTTCTGTAGCAGAGTGATCCACCAGCAGGATGACCAGGTATGCAAGTCAGCTCCTGTCAGTGCCAGCCCTTTACCTGCAGGAACAAGAAATTCACCCATGGAACTGAGGAAAATAATAACAAAAAGAAGTCAGAGGATCTAGAGACTCTCACAGGTTACTCAGCATTTCTCCTGTGGATCCAAGGTACCAGACAAAAATGCTTCTGGAAATTTCTGCTTCCATTTGCTTTAAATACCTGCAGTACTTGCTGTCCCTGGATTTTGTCATCATAGCTTGCATATGGATCTAAGGCAGGAGTCTGAGCAGAAACACCCCACACGGTGCCTAGCTGCTCTGAGCCAAAGCAAGACAGGCGTCCTGGTGTTTGGATGCATCCCTCTTGGTTTCCCTTCACCTGCCATCCCCACCAAGCTGCTGCCAGCCAACAGTGCCTTTACGTCTGTTCAATGTGCCACTGCAGCATCAACCTCTCTGCTGCCCTGGCAGGAGCAGGCAGTGGGCTTGGGACATACATGTCCCTGTCTGGGTCCTCAGGTACAAACACAGCCCCAGGGCTCCCTTTGCTTTTTCCTTCCTAACCTTGAATTAAAGCACAGAAATTAATCAGCTGAATTATCTGCTCTGCAAATACATAGCAAAGCTTATAGACTACAAGCAAAAATGAGAAGAAAGAGTAAGGCCAGATGTCCCTAGCAAGGGAAAAATCCTCCTGGAGCTGGGCATCTGGATTTCACAGCTACCAAACACCAGCAATCACCACCATATGCTGAACAGAAAACACAAACCTGTTCTACACTCCCAGCGACAGAGGAACACATTGGCAGATAGAAGCTTAGCAGGATTTGGGAGAAAGTCCTGAAATCCTCTCAGAGTAAGACATCTGCTAGCAAGGACTTTATTTGCCACAGAAATGAGTCCTTTCCTTCCCCTGGTGATCCTCTATATACCTGGATGAGACATGACTTCTCTGTGGGTGTCTCCCCTCATGGGAATCTGGATGTGTTTGAAGACTACTCCTGACCTGGAGTGCTTCCAGCATTTGTGATGGCCAGATCTCCAAACCTGACTGTCCTGCATGGCACAGCAGGGTCAGTGGAATGTGGCCACCAAGTCACCTGTGTCTGCCCTGGGCACTGGTGGAGAAGAAAGACAGAACAGAGAGGGGCAGGGAGTTGTATTTGGGTTCTGAGTAGGTGCTGGAAAGGCACACTGGGTTTTGCCTACTATTATATCTGCTTCTTGTCCTTCAGCTCTGGTGTGTGTGGCTTTGTCATGTGTGTGCAGTCATGGCTTTTGGTTCCTGATAATTCAGTTATGTTTCTGCTCTCAGAAGCTCCTTAACAAGCTTGGTTCCTAGCAGACCAAGAATCCAAGGTTCTGACTCCTTCCCTCGCATTTGCTTAATCTTTTTTTCTCCTTTGTCTGACCAGATGTCCCCTTGTGACACTCAGCTTACCCAACCAGACCTCCCAAGGAGCTGGATTACTTTCAAAATCTGTCTCTTGAGCATTGCTTGGATCCTGATGCTCATGGCTACTTACATATCAAGGGATGAATACCAGCAGAGGAAACTAACTAATCATCCATTCTTCTGCTCCCTGAACAACCACGTGGTTCACTCCCAAGCATGACAAACTGGCAAGGAGAATCTGTGTGTAGGATCTCCAACAAGCTGAATCAAGACATGCAAAAGCTGCAGTAAGTAATGAGGATTCAAAGCAGTAAGAAATGAGGATTCCAAGCAGTAAGAGTGATCAGAAGTTTAGGGAATATGGAAGAAAAGCCACCCCAGAATTAATCTACTTCTACCTAGGGGATTGCTATTCTTACTCATCAGAAATTCCCAGAACCCGATGGCTCTCAGTTAACACTGACCTCTGGGGCAGGACTACACAGTACAACTGGTTATTCAAAGTAGCCTTGATAAATGTGCTACTGCCAGAAGACAAGAATGTGTTTTAAACAAGGTCAGGTGTCCTGTTACATTGCAGGACATAATCCTGGTTTGTGTATACACACACATCAACTTCAGTTGCATGATATGTGCTGGATCCACCTGTCTGCAGTGGATCTTTGCTTCTCCATTACTGCTCCCAAGCCCTTGGCCATCATTTAAGAACGTCCCAATAGAAAAAGTCAAAACTGGTTTTGTACAAGTGGAGTTATTGGCTTGTCCTCTTCCTGGTCAAAAATTATCTTCTGTTGATAGGGAAAGTCCCATTATATTCTACCATATCGAAAAAAAAAACCCCAAAACCAACTTTAAATATTCATTGTGTTCTTTTTTTTTTTTTCTTCCCCAGTTAAAAGAAAAGCCTGGCTTCCTTTTCTGGGCATATTAGATACCTTACTCAAATAGAAAAAAAAAAAACCAAAAAGACAACAAAATCAAATTCCTTTAAAGCAGTACCTTACATGCACAGCCACTGAAGGAATTAGTCCCAGGTCAAGGGCTTCCTATTAGCTTTATTTAATACATAAGAAGGACCCAGCGTTGCTGTCCCGATTACACACACAAGGCAGATTCCACAGTGGACTGCATTTGGTCTTGAGTGCCTGTTTTCCCCATAGTTTTATTTACCATTCTTAAAAAGGATAAACAGAGAGCCATGTGCTTACATCTTTTGAAGAGCATATTTCCTCATGCTCTACAAGAGGCTTCTTTGAACACTCATCATTCACAATTGTGCTCTTGGAAGTTTTAGCAATATTTGTTTCAGATAAGTTTATTTTTATATGATTGATTGAAATTTCAAGCTGCAATTAAGAAAATTGCAGCGAGAACCATTAAAGGAGTAGCGTCATTTTCTCCCCTTTCCTCTAAAATGTCAGGTTTCAATGTCACGGCGCGATAACCCAATCGCGTGCTTGTGCACCCGGGCTGGAGCGAGCGGAAAACCGTCTGGAGTACTAATTACAAACGACTGGAAATAATGACACGAGGCAGAAGGAAAATGAAAGGCCCTGGTCCCTATCACTTACCCGCCCAGGTGTGTGCACAGAGATGCAGGTTATTGTGGAGCCGTCTATTCAGTAAATACACAAACATCCATCCCCACTTGTAGAGCAGCCCCAGTCCCTCCCCCATCTCCCTCTGTCTCTCTGCCCTTTCTTTCTCTCCAATTATAAACCAGCACCAGGTTTTCTCATCAGCCATCTCCATGTCTCCAAATGGCTTTTCAGTGTCAGGCCTATCAGGAAATTAACTCATCATGCAGTGACAGCTGCTAATTTTTTCCCCTTACATGTCAGATGGATCGCCTGCTGAAGCTAATAATGAATCACCAATCCCTGATTAGAAGGTGCTTCCGAAACATATAACTGCCATCTGAGCTAACTTTTTTCTTCATATAAAATGATATCACCCTAGAGGAGCAGAAAACGAATTGTATTCTTCAACAAGATAGAACGAGGGTAGCCTGTTTGAGTGAGCCACACACTATCTTAAATTATGAGCTAATATTGCTCAGTAAAATAAGTGAGAACTCACAGCTCTTCTCTGTTTTGCCAAATGAATGACCCTTTTTTCTGTTACTTAATCCTCTCACTTGAACTAACTTAGTTTCAAATTTCAATCTTCATCCTTCTCTCTCTATTCTGTTTACAGCTTTTGTGCTCAGGGAGTCTACTGAGCAGGGAAAGTTGGAGAAAAGCCTCAGAGGTTGCTTTAAGAGGTCTCTGCTGACCACAACACCAGCTCCCTGGACTGTTCTGCCAGAAATTCCAGCCCCATCTCTCAATCCTCAGGATTTTCTGAAGGGAAAAATTTCAAGTTCAGGTCCAGCTCAGGGCCAGCCTGAGGCACAGGAACTTTTAACACAGAGATTCCTACAAGCTTTTACATGAGCTGAATCCACAAAAATCACAAATGTATTTCTTCTGGGACTCAGAACTAAAGCTCCTGATATTAAAGCAGCGTTTATAAATGACAGCAGTGCTTGTAGGACTATGCACAACCCACATGTGCATAACCACAACACATCAAGTCCCTGGCTCATCTCACTTCCACAGAGGAGTGCAGCTGGGAGTCAGGCAGAATGGTATGTTGCTGTGTGTCCTTTAGGTGGTGTTGGGTTTTGGGTTCTTTTCTTTTGTTTTTGTTATAGGAAATATTTCTCTAAATATCGTTTTCAGCTATCTCTTAGCTCCCATTTTTCCCCAAAGATGGAGCCTGAGTTCAGAGGCCAGAATACACTGCCTCAGGAGGTGTATATACAATTCTTAAGAAATGGAGGGTGAAACTGCTTCCTAGAAATATCTCTTCTTTCTCTGTCTTCACTTAGGATTTTTGGTTCACTTTTGGTGGGGTTTGGTTTTGCTTGGTTGTTTTATTTTGGTTTCTTTTTGGTTTTTTTTTAATGTATTATTTATTTATTTATTTCCCCCCTGCCTATTAGTTCCGTGGTTCTTAAATACTTGTATTTTACCTGTTTGGCACCATGACAGTATAATCCAACTTCATTACCACTCATTCAGAATGGATAACAAAGAGGAAATTAAGCCAATGGCACTGGCAGTCAGAACATCAGGAGGCAACTGACTGACATGGGAATACTGCCCCCTCAGCAATCATTTCCATTATAGCTCAGCCCTTGAATTCTCTGGAGACAAGCACCTGACGGTAGTCAAAGCAAACAGCAAGACACACTTGTGGTGAATGGCTGCCTGGGCACCTTCCCAGATCCACCACACAAGTTCTGTGATGCTCCAACAGTGCCTGTGGCAAAGAGCCCTGGCAGCTTCTGAGCCTGCTCCCAGACATGGGACAGGTGCCTCACCAGCTCCATGCTTGGACCTCAAAGGGTCAGGGACTTCCAGGTGCTGCTGCACTCTAAGTGCCTCCCTCTGCTGCCTAAACGTCCCTGCTCTCCAAAGCAGAAGGCATGGGAATGCTTGGGAGATCCACAGAACAATCCAGCTCATCTCCTCCCAGATTATGATATGGGACAATGCCAGGAGTTCTGGCACAGGAGGGAGACAAATGCCAGAGACATTTCCTAGGTGCTGGAGGAGACCTGCCATAGCCTTGATTTTCAGTGTATGGCAGAGAGTGTTTTAGGATGGGGTTGAGACAGTCCACAGAGTCCTTAAGCAGGATGACAGCACAGGAACGAATGTCACCCTTGATTTCTAACGTCACATTTGTAGGGCAATAATAAGTTAACTTTAAAGTGCACATTAAAAAGAAGAAAAAAAAAAAAAAGCCCTAGGAAAATATTAGGTCTCCTGATCAGGCTGAGCTCAGAGAAAAGTATCGTTAACCTGAGCTTCCAGGTAATTACAGCACATGGTAGGTTAGTGAATCCTTTCCAGTGCTCCCAAGTACAGGAACATCTACCACTGGGGCTTTTTTTTTTATGCAAAGGTCTGCTCTTTTCATTGTGCATACAATGTGATTGCTGGTTTGACACTGCAGGCTACACTGGTTTTATGAAGGATTAAATGCCACCTGAGACATATTTATCCTAAATAAATCACAAATGGTAAACTGCAGCATGTCAGTGTCAACACCCTGTACTGCAGCAGAAAGGTTAGCCATACAGGACTAAGCACAGCGAAGAATTAGCATCCAGGCTGCAAGACCACAGGGCTACAGTTAACAGGAGAAATGATCAAGAAGAAATATTTCCACTGAAAAACATTCAGTTTTTTGAACATCTGTGAGAGTCTTGCAGAGGGCCATCATTTTGTAAAGGTCACCTTTTTCCTGATAACAAACGGGAGTTGATCCTGTCACTGTTTGCTGAAGACAGTATTTAAGAGTAAGTGAACAGCCTGTCACTTTTAAGAAAGATGAGCAAGTCAAACTCGCCTAATTATGAATCTTGATGTCTAACTTGAAATTTACTTTTTTGGGGGTTTGACAAAGACACAACCTCAACTCTTGGAAAATAATAAAATTTGAAAAAAAAAATAATAATAGATGAAGAGGCAGCAAGATCTTATAGCCCCAGAATGACGCACCTTTTCTCAGCAGCCCTATCAGAAAATACATTTTTAAGCTGTAGCTTCAAGAAGGAACTATTGTTTTACCCCACCCCAACTTTCTTACAGTTGATAATTTTAAGATATTAAACATGATAGGAAACCCAGTTATCTCTAGAGTCAGCATGGCTTATACCCTAAATACTTACACAATTATATTAAGCATGCATGAGGCACACTTCAGAAATTAGATTCTTTTATCTTTATCTATCTAGCAAGCTAGAGAAAGGAAAAGAGAAAAAAGAAAATGCACAGACATAAGAGATAGCATTCGTTTGCTTCTGCTGAATGCCAGTTCTGTTTATTGTTTAATATTAAAAATCATGATGCTTCATTTTAATGCTAACATTTTATTTGAAAGACAAAAAAAAAAATCCCCAAACCTTGCCAGTTTATATTTTACAATTTTTCTAAAGAAACAGAAGCAGTTTTATAATGAAACAAATCTTTTCAACATGAACTTGCATTGAACAATTGCAGTATATCCACAAGTAAATAACTGACATTCTGGACTAAGCAAGAAATACAAGGTCACCTTTTTTCCCCCCTACTTGTTAATGTCAATGACAGAATTTTCTTTAAAAATCCTCCTAACATTTGAGAAGTAGCTCACAAAATGAACTGCAAAATGGTATTTATATGAAGCACTAGTTATAAGAAAAGCAAAACACTGACAGTGACAATATTTTTTTCAAAAAATGCACATTTCTTATGTAGGACTCTCATCTAAAATTAAGTGGAAGTTACAGGCATCAAGTTCTTTCCGAATATGTATAATCAAGGATTTTCTGAAGTGTAGTTTTTTTGAGCTCTTCTTTAGGGAAAGTCTTATGTGTTACCATGAAAGAGTAAAGTACTATGAAAACTTTCATTTTAGATGCAAAAAATCCTTATTTTGATGACATATTTTTAGCCAAGCATGTTTTAAAGTGAGATTTTAGAAAGCAAAATGTCATCTGTTCTACTTTAAAATGAAGAAGGGCATCCAATACTGTATGTATGCTTACCTGTTCACCTTGCTGTTATGGGGTTTGTATTTTTTTGCATATTTATCTATTCACAAAATGTACATGTAAGTGCAATTATTTTACTCTTGTGATTATGTTATACAAAAAATAACAGAAGGCAGGGAATTACCCTGAGATAAAACAACATTAAGACAAAAACATCAACAAAGAAAGCACTGAACAGAACAATTTCTACTTTGGCGGGGGGCTTTTTATCCTGTTTTGTACCCTAGTATGCTTGTTTTATAATAATCCCACATAATAGTTCTTAGAGCTATTGTAACAAAATTGTATTATCCTCTTCAGTGAACTCCTCCTATTAGCAGGCTATGTATTTGTTACCTGGCTTGGAGGAGGTTCTACTGAGAAGGCTTTACAGAAAACATTCCAGGAATATGGTGCTTCCATGATTCTGGTACTATTCAGCTCTGCTCTGCACCCAGCCTTTGAGGGAAGTTCTTCATGCTTCTTGTACTTTGTTATAATCCCTCTGGCCTTGAATTACCTGTGAGCCACCCTCTGTATAAATGACCATGCTTGTTAACTGTTCTCTCGCTCTATCAGGGCTTACAGCTTCTGCCTTTACAGCAGTGCCAGCCTGCAGGATGTCTTGGGAATCAGCTGTCTCTATCACAGCGTGTGAGTACACACCAGGCTCATCCTGCATGTCTGGTGGCAATTCTGTGACGATGTAGTGTGTTGCACCTTCAGAGAAGTCACCATCAGAACCCTGAGCCATAGCTTGAGCTAATTCTTCACTGACAATAATCTGTGATATTTGCCCATCCGACTCCACTAAATCCATGTGTTCGCTCTGCACGCTGAGCGTGTGGCTACCAGCTTCCTGCATAATTATCTGAGAGCCTTCTCCAGCTACCATATGCACGGTCCCTTCCTCATTTACAATGACCTGGGTGACACCTTCTTTCATGAGCTGGTCGGCCGCAGCCGTGTCACACACGGCAAACTGCAGCACTCCTTGCACCATGTTCTTGAAGGCAGCCTGGGCTCTCTCCTGAGATGCAATTATAGCCGATGGGTGCATGACCCGTGTCACTACTTCCATAGGTTTGGTATCTTCCTGCGTCTCCTGAACTTCATGGAACATTTGTATTTCTTGTCCTTCTGCATCACTGGGAATGCTGGGCATCTCTGGGTTCGGCATTTGCAAGAAGTCTTTGTGACCAGACCTGCATCTGTCAAGGAGTCCGGATTTGTTTTCCGCTTCACCCAGCTCTGTCACAGCACAAAGCAGGGCATCTAATGCCGAGGAGGACTCCGGAGGATGGACTGTAGCCTCAGAAGCATCTAAAACTTCTTGTCGCATTATCTGCTGCAGTACTGTGCTACTGGAGTCGGGAACCGCGTCTATTTGGACGGCCTCCTCCACGTCAGCTCCCGCTCCTTCAACCACCACCACCTGCGTGGCACCATCTGCTAACTGCTCTGTCAGGATCTGCTCAGGAACCACACTACTGACGTGGGAGCCGTTTTGGTTTGTGGCTATCACTTGCCCATCCTCCGTAATGTGGACCACCCTGGCCATCTGCCCCGCCATCGCCAGCGTCTGCAGGGTGGCCGCTGCTGTCTCTTCCACGGAAGCGTCGATGGCGAAGTCACCGTCGTATCCTTGAATAATAATGAACTGCTGGACTTCCTCAGGGGACTGTGGCTGTCTCCTGCTGCCCCGAAAGGCCTTCTCCTTCACTGGAGAAACCTCTCCCAGTGCTGCCGCGGTAAAAGGGCTCGTGGTTTCCACAAAGGTTGCTCCCTGCCCCTTCAGTCGGCACTCATAGGACTTGGACACAATGCCTACGAGACAAAATATGCTGTTAACATGGTATCATGGCAAGTATCAGTTTGTTACTTTAACAAATTGTAGGTTAAATGGAATAAAATTCCTTGACAATTTTTAGATTTCCTTGACAGAAAACATAGATAAAACGAGCAAATGAACAAAACCAATTTGCATATTTTCCAAATAACATATTTACAGGTTGAAATAATTGCTGAGTGTAACAATGCTGCAGCTTATTAACAATTTAAATGTGTTTTTCAAAATATTCTGTATAAAAAAGGCCCAGATAAATACAGTATACAGTTAAAAGTCACATATTTTACAGCAGATCCTATTGGTGATATTTCAGTGCTTCAGTAATGAATTTTAGGTTTGTATATTACATTAAATGTATCTTGGTGTGAGAAACTGTGGCTGATCTTCCTAATACCCTGTCTTTGCTGATGAGGTGATTGTCATGCTGTCATTTTGATGCTATTGTCTTCCCCTTCCTTTTCCATCCAGCATCTTCTCTAGCTCATGTGACTGACTCAGTCACTTGCCCAGTTACCTGGCAAGTCTTCTTACCCTAAGCAGGATTTTCTATAAAATCGAATCCAGAGAACTCCCAATTACACATCTTAATTATTTCTGCATGAAATCAATTAACAAACTATATATAGCCTGTTATATACCTGTAACCTCCATATTCCAGTTGCTTGCTGTGCCACCCAGTTTGGGTTCGTGTCATTGAGGGTTTCCTTCTCAATTCTCACCACTAACAATAAAGTTTCAGCAAGGCAAATGGTGCCCAAGGCTGTACAAAGTCAAGGCCACCACCCTCCCAGCACAGCCTACGTGCTTTTGGCAAGACATAAATGAGAGGATGCTGTGGCCAGCTTTGTGGCTGTCCATGGAAGGATAGCTCTATCCCTCCGTGTCTCCCCATGGCAGTGCCATCCAGAAGCACCCAGGAAGCTCCTTCAGGTGCTGGGAGCAAGCTGTGGGACATAACCAGTGCACCCAGAGAAAAGAGTGGGTGCTGGACATTGCAAACAAGGTGAGGGTCTAATGACAGATGGGCCTTGGGAAGGCTGATTAAGCCCATGCTGCTGAGACTGTGCATACCCACACTCCAGTTCAAATTCACCTACACAAACTGAAATCACATCTCTGGAATAACAGGTGTAGCTTCTTACTACTAACACAAATAGCTATGCCATGGGATAATAACAGGCAAGAATAAAAAAAAAGTGACTCTTACAGTGAAATTTCAGGCTAGCACTGTACTTTCCAAGCCAGTTCTAGTGAACAATGTGCTTCATTGAACTCAAGAGACCAAGAAAATTATACTAAAGCTGGTCTAAGGGGGCTCTTTCACTCAAAGCATAGAGCTGTCAGACCCTGATCCCACAGAGAATTAAAATGGGCTCTAAAAAACAGACTCATTTTCTTAAAGGTAAGTTCATACTTAGAAGGTGATTTACTCCAAGACTGAATACCTGGCACCTTGCAGACTCCAGCAACTTGCTATGTTAAGGTGCATATCAAGCTAAAATTCCAAAATAACATCAATAATTATAAGACTGAGGTTTTAAACTGATATCTATCTATCTATCTATCTATCTATCTATCTATCTATCTATCTATCTATCCATCCATCCATCCATCCATCCATCCATCCATCCTTTTTTAAATTACAGAACTTCTGGTAGAGAATTGTACTGTGAAGCACAAAGAAGTAATTTTGTCAAGCTGAAAGGCTGCAAATCACCTTCACAAGACTAAACTGACACCATACAACTTTCTTATTCCTGGTTTGCAAGGCAGGTTATCTTTGGAAAAGAAAATTAATGATTTAAACCATTAAGAGTATTTCCAGATGATGCTGCATAAAAATCTGGCACATGCAATTGAAGTACATTTTGTCAGGTATAAGCAAGAAGTAAGCTTACTGTGGTATACAACCGGTTCTTATTCCCACTTTTCCTGTGCTCTCTGTAGGCACTGACATTCACATGACCCCCCAAAGAGCAGAAAAGTAGGAAGGGGAAATCAACATAAAATGACAATTATCTTAGCTCCTCCACATTTTGTAATAGAGTATAAGTAATTAATTCTCTCAGGAATCTTGCTTTGTTGACAAGATAAAAGAAGAGCCTGGCAATGATGTGGCACAAAATCAAAATAACTCCACAAATCATGCATTTTCCACTGCATTTCAAAATCAAAATAACTCTAAATCATAATTTTCACAAGCACATACACTAAAATCATGACATCTTTCTCCAAAGATCATAATAATTTATGCACAGGACATAGCATCAGCGTATTGAGGAGAAGCTTTGGTCTGGGGAAGGGAAAGAAAAAGGAAATTCACTCTGTTTTCATCTCCTCAAATAAATGCCGTGCCTGTGAATCTATGCAACTCCAGTCTTTACTGTGCAATTGAATGGGAAGTCTCCAGGGTGAAGAGCTATCCGGTGAATCCCTCGCAGCACTGATAATTATGCCATTCTGACTGCTTACTTAATCTATTTGAATCCAGAGGTGAGTTAAGCCACTTCCTGACCATTAAAGTAAACTACATGGGTAAATACTGCTGTCACTAAGGGGTGTGATGAAGCTTAACTACACCAACATCTTAACCTCAGCTCAGTGCAACCCCAGCTATTCCATCACAGTTCATAAATGCGATTGCAGGTCCATCTTTTGATTCAGCAATTTAATAACTTCGAGTGCTGTCAGTACTGCTTTGAAAAATGGCTCCTATAAAATGTAACAGCCTCAATCAGATTGTAAAAGATTCACCCACTGAAGATTCTTCCATTTCAACTATAATGAATTAATGTTGAGCTGTGTAGAAGTTCAAGTGTCATTTAAACTAATGTGAATCTACTGTAACTTTAAATTTTAACTGGACTATGACCAAGAATTTACTGGGAACATCAACTTCAATTTTAGTGATTTTTCATGGTAAATATGAATTGCAGATTTTACTGGTTTTCTTTTGTTTTAACAGTGAAAAGCCAAGTAGGGAAGATATTTAGAAAACAACAGATTTTGAAGGTTAGCTGTTATTTCTCTAATGAAGCACTGGAATCCAACACAACATCTGTAAGAATTTTTATGTATTTAAGGAACATGTCACATTATTGGACTGTATGTAGCAACAAACCATGTTGTCCCAGTAAATCCAGCTTGCTGCTTGCCCCCTCTTAAAGGGTAAAGAGAAGGGGTAAGTGTTGGCTGACACAGCAAACACAAGCTGCAATACAGGCCCACATTAATATTGGGAAAAGTGGACTTGTTGCTGATTGCATGTCATTGCAAATTAAAAAGATACACAAATAGGCATTAAAATGACAAAATATAATGATACAAGAGCTCATATTCAGACAATTTGTAAGGAGGTGTTTCATATCTAGGGGTGCAATGATCAGAGAATTGGTTTCTTTCCAAGAAGTCTGTCATTTCAGCAGAGCCATTATTTATCAGTTGGAGTCCTGAGCGACTGTTAGTTTTTTATTTGAAAATGTCAGGATATTTTAGACATTAAATCTATATTTGCAGGTTATTTTAATTCTCTGAGACCACAAACTCCTGAAATAGGGCTAAAAGAAATGCTTTGATGTTTAATGTGTGTCTGGGAAACTAGAAATAGGGCTTAGTACCTTTTCCCCTCTCTCTTACTCAATACCTGACTTCCTTTTGTGTGTCTGTTTTATTCTTTTGTTACTGTCATCATTTGTTCCCCACAGAATAAATACCTTATTCTTTTGTTAAGCTTACATTTAATTAAAATGTACAGGATTTGTGCAGTAAACTCGAATGAAACAAATAAAACAAGGGCCCCCTCTCTTGAAGGCATACGTTGTGAATGAAAAATGTCATTACAGACTAAAAAATTTTGCAGTAAACAGGGCCTACAGAGAGAAGTTTCCCCCGTAATGACATCCATAAAATACACAAATGGCACTTTTAGTACCATCCTGAATATGGCATTTTCTGTGCTCTACACACAATCTAAATGGTTTGATCATAGAGCATAATACTCCATTGGGTTTATAGAACAATCAATGTTCCATAAAATGATGTATTTATCCAATAGTAGGCTCAGCAGTTACTGGTGTATGACATTGTAGGACACTGGCTTTGTACTGTTCAGCAGCACACATGCTGGCTGTAAAACTTATCTAACACTACTTCAACAACTTCATCTCATCTGTGTCAAGTAATTTGTTGAAGCCTCAGCTTGGTTTAAAAAAACTTGTAATAAAAATTCATAGAATTTTCAGGAGAATGAAAGCTGATGACAATAGAAAGGTCACATTGTGGCGCCACTCATGGGGTCAGGGGTCAGCTGCAGTTCTAAAAGAGAAAGTAGATTTCATGCATCGTGTAGCAGATAAAGATGGCATTAAGGAGACTTGTCTCAGAAAGAAACCTGTAATGCGTGAGGAAAGTCTGGGCTAATATTATATGTAAAGCACCACCTTGCTCTCAGCCAGCAGCCTCTTTAGAATTCTAATCCTTCTCCAAAACTTGTAGCAAGCGGCTGTGTGTGGTGAGGCTGGGCTGAGGACATCCTTCACAAGGAGCACCTTTAGGACAAAGCAGTAAGTCATAAATGAAATAATCTATTATGACGACGGAAATGATCTGCATTTACACAGCTAGCTTAAAACAGCTATTTTTCCTTTTCTCTAAAAGTTCTAGGAGGCCTGATTTATAGTCCCCTATTCAGCAACACTTAATTTTTCATACTTTAGTGATTAGCCATATTATTTATTGGCACAAACAAATATTTTGTATCTGCTAAAATGCAACGAATATTAAATAATGTGAATGCAAAGAAACATCTTTTCCTTCAATAAAATACAACCTGTAAGGAATTTAAAAGATATAAAAAAATCATCTTGCGTCTAACATCACTTGAACAAGCAACTGATCTTCTTGTTTTAAAAGTTATTGTCTACATGGCAGCACAATATTTTGAATGGTACAGTAACTCCACTTTTCAAATTCATAAAGTAATATAACTTATGCCTTGATCAAGCTACAAGTTTCTGCTCTGTTTTCTTTCAATTATTTTTGTAATGATCTCTACTTCAACTAATTAAGCACAGTCTAAGAACTGTGGCATAATTTGGGATTTCCCTGATTTTCAGAGGCCATAATAATAAGATGCATTTTTCAGATCTCTGTTCCTTGACCATAGTAAAATCTGTTCTTTATCATTTGCAAGACTTTTATGTGCAAGCAATGTATGGACCAGCATTTTTGAAAACAGCTAGTTAAGACACTAAATAAGAGGTTGTGAAGGCTCATTCATATCTTCTGCTGAAGGAATGAAAATACCATGGGTCAAACCGAGAAATGAAATAAATCAGCAACCCAAAACGGCCCTGTTACAACTATTATGTCCACAAAGGCAGCAAATATTTGTAAAATAATACAAATAAAGATACCTATAGGGAACTTTACCAGCTCCCTAAGAGACATAAAAAAATTCCACCATTGACACAATTTACATAAATCTCAAGAGATACCAATACAGCAAAGCTTCATTTTTTTCATCTTTCAATATATTACTACCAAAGAAAAAATCAAAAACAACAAGAAAAATACCCCAAATAATGTTCATAGTTTATTTTATAATTAAAAATCCAGTAATGTCATGTTTCAATGCTGAAACTCAAAACAGCCTTAGCTTCTAGTTTTGTCCTCAACCACTCAATCATGTTTCAAAATTTCAAGGTCTTCTAAGAACTACTTGAATAAAGGATGAAGTTTTAGCATTTTGGGTATCTGAAAAAGCAGCAGATGTCCTTTAGATTTCTAAAAATGTGAAAGAAAGTACTCTTGTAATATTTTTTCTTTTGAAAAACAGACTGAAATTTCCTGCTTGCTATTTTTACCTTCCACATCTTACAGAACTATGTCAACGGCCACAAAAAAGACGGAAAAGAAAATGACAACCACCAAATTAAACAGCCAAGCCATTCAGTTAGGGTGTTTAGGCAGTTTGTTTGGTTTAGTTTGGTTTAGTTTAGTTTCCCTTCAGTGTCTAATTAACCTCTGGGAAAAGGCCTTTTCTAGGAAAAATTTCAGTTTCTCTTTTCCTGCAGTCAAGGTCAAAAATGAACGCTATAGAGCCCAGTGTTACAGACAGAATGCAAACAAAAAATATACATACCAAAACTCCCACTGATTGTGGCAAACAGGTACAGTGTTAACATGCAGAATTTACAGCTGCAGAGTAAGCAGTTTACTTGCAAACCACTTTTCTCTTTACCTGTTTGCCACCATGCAGGCTGCTCTTCTCAACTCTGATGTGTGAGCAAAAACCTCTTTGTGGCATATGCAGCAATTACCTACACGGGCAAGCAGCATCAGGAATGTATCTGGAGTATTTCAGCTATCTCTTCCAGTGCAATTTAGCAGCTTGAGATGAGGATAGCCAGTCTGGACATTTCTTGGCAGTCCAGCTTCAAAGACTACTCTGGCCCTCAGTTTGGGAACAACTGACATTGATGATACTTGGATCTCTTTCTGTTTTATCCCCTGCAGTGCAAATGGAAAGTGCATTTTTAGCGCTTCTAAGTCAGAATCCCAATTTCAAGGGGCTCTGGTTGTGCTTGGTATAACCAGAGATTTCTGTTTCCTAGGCAGACAGAACATAAAATATAATATGAAAAAAAACCCACTAATATAAGAAAAATCCCCCAAGCTCTGCTCATAGGGAAAATAATCTGGATTTCTGAAATAGGTCTAGTCCCAGCCACTAACGGCTTTGTCAAAAAAAGGAAAAAAACCTTTTTGTCATTGTTATCTCAGCAAAAGTTTTTGTTTTTCAAGAATATATACATTCAGATCTTGGTTTTATAAACATTTATTTATCAAGTGCACTGCTTACTGCCATAGTTAGCCTCAATAGTCTCAAAGGGACTAAACATGGTTGCTTGCATTATGCATTGTGTTTGCATAATCAGGCCCTTGGGATTAACAATTCTGAAAATGGCTGGCCTTCCCTAACGTTTGATGTACATATATGCACTAAAGAGAACAGACACTTGTAAGGGATACCTAAAATAAAACATCATGTTATTAAATGATCAAGCAGAAATTATATTCTTTGGCATACCTATCAACTATGAGCATCATGATTCTCTGTATTTATCTATTCTGATTTATGCACCCTTTCAGTAAAAAGAAGCACCTGTTCTTTGCTTGAGGGCACGTCTCAACCCATTTAAAAACACAGCAGTTTTTAGGAGGAATGCTTGGGAATAACTACAAATAGTAAGTTTCCCTAGTTCTTTTTGTTAGTTAAGACAGCAGAAACTACCATTTCAAATGTGATAGTCGTATCTGTATTTCATTTATAAGCTCAACTACGTTACAGCTATATTCATATCTTTCCAGAGTAAATTATGGGAAATAACCATTTGTCTTCATTGTAGACACTTTTGCATGTATAGTAGAAAACAAACCTCTATTCAATAACTGCACAGAGGCACCATTAAAATCAAATTTACAGTAAACAGAACCTGCAGCTGGGATAAAACACTAACTGTTAGTATTTTAATTATCAGTGAAGCTTTCGGAGGTCTAACATCTGCTCATAGCCAAATGACAGCAGCTGCTTGTATACACTTAAAACAACATGAATTTCTTCTATAAATATTAAAATGAATTGTATGTCATGTGTTCATTGTGGCTATAATCCTATTAAGCTGTTTAAGTATATAGGGTATTTTGAACTTCTTTCTTGTGGCAAATTCATAAAGGGCTGACCTCCTCAAAAGAATGAGAGGCCAAGGCAGCAAAAATTCTTGAGTCTGTAAATTGAAAATGTTTAGAGACAGTACTGGAGGTCACCCTCTGCCAAGACACTGCTGGTAAATGCTAACAAAACATCAGCAGTAAGTTCTGATCATTGTGCACTACAGTAACTTCAAGGACAAGACTGCTCAGCATGCAAAGTGTCAGGAGTCTATGGGATAGCTTATACCAAAAGCTAATGCTCATCTAGTAACTGAAGCAATTAATGCATTATTTTACCTGGAAAAAAGAATTATGTTTCAATGTCCAAAACATTGGAGGAGTGAGCTTTTTACCCTCTTTTGTGGAGTTCATCAAAAGCATACTGGAATGATCCCTGATTCGCATGATTAGAAGCAATAAACTGCCACTAGGAAGGAACTATACTGGCCCAATATGAGATTTTGCTAAAAAGGGCAAGCTTCATATCTTAATTTTGCAGCTTTTTATCTAGGCACTGACATACAGCTGATATTTTCCTTTTAGTCTCTCACCTGCTTGGGAATATAGGAAAAAAACTGGAGGAGTGACACACACTTAGTTAAGCTATAGTCTGGAACAGTGAGAGGAAGAGAGCATTACAACCAGTTTCAGAAGAAAACAAGGGAAGAAGGTTTTATAGTTTTCACTTTACAGGTTTTCAGTGGAGAAAAGATCTGTTTCTTTGCTTTTACAACATCAAGCGTAATGCCAGTGGCAAATAATATTTGTATATTTTCGCAATGGATCTACAGCTGGAAAGACGCACTACAATAATTTAGTCTGAAAGCTGTAGGTCATGCCAAGCTGTGTTTTGGAAAAAACTCCAACATGATTAGACGCTTCAGCCTTACATGTGTAACCACAACACAGGATCAGCCATGAGTACAGCTGTCTCCACAGTGGTACCTGGCTTAAGATGAAGGTGAATCAATTGTGAAGGCCATCCCAAACTTCTGGCATCAGATTTCCCACCCCAAAAGTCAGTCTCAGTGCAAAGAAAATGAGGACATATGAGGAGGAAGGAATAGGGCTTGTTATAGGTGGGACAGTTTCAATGCACAGGTTTTTCCCTTTGCTGCCCCTCACTCCTCCTGAGGCACTTGATAGCATCAAAGCTTACCATGCCCAAAATGATGAGTCAGAAAACATGCTGATTTTTCTCCTCAGTGTCACAGTAATGCTGGGATCACTTAGGAAGTATGAAGCAGGGGAATTTGCTGGTTCTGGGAGGTTGGATGGGAAACAGAGGCTGGATAGAAGGGTAACTCTTTTATACCAATTTCAAGGGTCAAGTTCATGACAAAGTCTTCTCTTCATGATTCACCTCTGGTGAAGGATGGAAGCAGCGTGTTTCCAGAATATCTTCAAAGGAAGAGCTGTTTGTGTAATTGACTCTTCTGCTGACAGAAATATATTTTCAGTGCTACTGACAGAGTAGCACTTAAATGAACTGTCTTCCACTTCCAGTGTTAGAAAGCATGAGGCAGGATGTAGATAAAATAAGACACAATACAGCAAAGCTGGTGCTTTCTGGGCTGTTGCTGAGCACTCCCAATGCAGGAACTGCAAGATGGTCTATGCATCTGGGCTGCATGGGAAATGCAAAGTAAACTGCTGAACTGCAGCTCTCTCAAAGAGCTCAGAACCTCCTTACCAAGTTGCTTGCACTTGGCTGCAAAGTTGTGTGTTCGGCAGCTGAATAATTACCACACTACTCTGTTGACAGGACTACCTAAATTGTTGGTTAACTTGAGGTAGAAATCAACAGCTTTTAGATGGCACACGGAGCTAATACCAAACTGGAAGCGTTAACATCAATAAAAAGAACACCAGGATGTAACATAAGTAAATAAGAAAATAATAATCTAAGATTGAACTTGTGCTACTGCATACTAGCACTTGTGGAAAAAGTAAATGTGCAAAAAATTATATTCAATGAGAAACAAATCCCTTGAGAACCGTAATGCTGAAGAAATTTAAAGAATGACAGTGTTCATCAAATTACATGTGAGTTTATGAAATGTAAAACAGGAAAAGAAAACAGGCCAAAGCAATTTTTAATTGCACATTCAAAGGCACGTCTGCTGCACATTGTTCTGGTACAGATACAACTAAATTATGTCTTGATCTTTCTAGGAGAGAGATCTTAACTAAAGAATATTCAGAATAGAGAAACAAGAACTATCAGAAGCCTGATTTGCATGGAAGTATTGAAGGTTTAAGTGCAGATATTGTGGCTACATATCTGCAAATGCTGGAGAGGGAGGAAAATTTTTGTCGCTATTTGATAAGCATAATCTTAATTTGATGAAAGACTAGAATGTTCATGTCATACTGCAGGAAGATGGTTAGACATGATGAGAAATGGAAAGTCAATTCCAGCTGCCTCATCCACTCTCAGGTGCCAGGGTGACAAAGCTCCCGGATGGAATAAATAGACTGTACAGTAGTTAAGAGTATGACTTAACCCAGCTCATCACCATTTATGCTGCAAATCCATACTATTCCAGAACAATTCAGTGAAAAGCAGCACGGGATTCTGCAGGAACTACTTAGATAACTTTTGTAAACATCTCCATTTTGAACAAAAGTTCATGCAAGACTGTGGTGCCTTAAGTCTTAAAACTCAAAAATCTTGTGATGACAGTCGCATGAAGCATGAGTCCTAGTCAAATAAGGACTAGTAAACAACCCTTGCCACTCTGTCAGGTCATCTCCTTAGCTCTTTCAAATTTTTTCCTTCCTTAGATTAGGAAAAGAGGGAATACTGTAAAATTAAATAATGATCATATTTATCTATAATTTTTAAATGCCACTTATTTCTTAATTCTGAAAGCATTTATTCAAAGATTTATTATCTATGTTTGTCTCCAACTGAAGCTAAGTAATACTTAAAACCATACTAACTAAAAGATGTCAAGTGGTTTGAAAACACCATGGTTCACTTCTCTAGAGCATGATGCATGCTGCAGTGAATGTCATCATTCTGCTGTGAATGCCATCATTCCTAGGACTTGGTATAGCATCCTTAGTGGCAGCATAAATGAAGCCAAGAACTTTTGCTATTTTTTTTGTTACAGTAGACAAAATTTCATAGGAATTCATGATCATTTTTATGAAAGCAATATAGCTTGGGATACGTGACAAAACAGATACCAGATAACATCCCCACAAAAAAAAAAAACCCAAACCAAACCAAACCAAAGCCAAACAAAAAACCCATCCCAGAAGCCTGGAGCAAGATACTTTGAAGATCTGATTTTCAAAATCACTGAGAAACTAACAGCTCCTGCTGAGTTTTAACACTTTTGTTAAAAGGTTCTTATTTCAGCCACCTTTTAAAAAAATATTTCTTACTCTTTTTCCAGCTACTGTAGTTTAGTGAGTTCAGAGTTTTTCTAACTTCTGGCATGGAACAGACCAATTGCCAGGACTCGTTGTGGCTTGCTGTTTCAAATATGTGCAGATTACAGAGCTTCAGAGCAGCCCATGGCATCACAGGGTTGAAAGACCTGTTGCAAGTCACAGGTAGAGATTACAGATTCTGTAGCTATACCTCCTGGGAGATGTTCCAGTGCTCCAAAACCCACTGAGGTTTATCATTTCTCTCACTGTGTCTCCAAGTACCCTTAAAACATTATTCAAATGCTTCTACTGAAATAAAAATTCTCTAAAGATATTTGAATTATATTATTTTCTTTATAAAAAGAAAATGCACATATGAAAACGTACATAGACAGAACAAAAATTATATCAGTGTCTAAAAAAACAAGCTAAGAGAAGTCCAAAATTGATGTTTTTCTTCTTTCACATGTTATTTTTTTCTAGGGCCTCTTTCACAATAGAGTGAATTTTATGAAAGATTTTTAGGTATCTTTGCATAAAGCTGATTTCCTCAATGCAGAATTAGGGAGCAAAATAAAACTGGCCTGCTTTCCACTAGTGCTGGGCACAAGAACATGCAAATGCAAACTGAACAGAACAGACTTAAAATCTAATGGCATCTATCTAAAACTGTAGCTTGTAAATTGCTCACAATTGGTAACACATTTATCACTAAATAACACCAGAAAAATTGAAAAAGCATTATACTAACTTTTCAGGCAGAGAGGTGAAAAACAACAAGAAGTGTGTTGCCAGGGTCACACAAGAATTCCCAGGTATGCTGAGTCCCAGTTTTATGTCTTAATCACTGCATTTTCATTTCTTAGTAGAGTCTATTGTCAACTCCAAGAGTTGAGGTACTCCATTTACCCACCGTGAAGCTCTAGTCACATCATTGCAATTTTCCTGATAATGCCCTGTCAATGACTCAACCCCACGTTCATGAGCACAGAGGAGTTCCGTGTCCATGTATCCTATAATGAGGAATGCTGGGCTGCAATCTCTGCTGAGATTGTCATAGGTGTCCACTGATACCATCTGCAATTACAGAATTTTATGAGATGGAAACTGGTTCATTATGAAAAAGACTCCAGTCTACCAGCTCATTTCACAGATGTCAGATGGCAGACTTTCTGCTCATCGGATTTCTTGCAAGTGCAGAAGAAGGGGCCTGTAGTTAAACTTTTGGGAATTAAGCACAGAGCTAATGCTAAGCACAAACCTAAATGCTTTCCTAAGCTGGACGTTGTTAGCTCCAGTCCCAGTCATTCAAAACAGGGACATAGATTCTTGAATTTCAGCTTCACAAGGGCCAAACCAGGACTGCTAGTTCCCCGAGGAAGGTTGACACAAACATAGCTAAATATTACTTTTGCCCTCAGCCAAACACATATCTCTCAAACTGAATTCAGCTTGATTATAACTAGGCAAAATAATTACATGAACATTTTCAAAAGTATCAGCTGAATTGCATTTTGAGTTGTCACCTATTCAAATAAAAGAATGAATACATTCCTTTAAAAAGGCTAATGTACATTAAGGATAACTAAGCATTTTTGTATTTTTAACAAGTATAATTTACTTTTTTAAAATTGTTTTCTCCAAAACTTCATTGGCACATTTCAGAAGTATGTGTAATGTGGAAAATGTTGTTGATAAACCTTTCCTCTTAGAGAGTAATTGCTCCCATATATACATTATTTTGCACTCTCAGACTATGATATATTCATCTTCAAATCTGGCAACTATTAGCTTAAACAAAAATCTTAATTTCAGACATTTCAGTCTATTTAAGAACACAGAAATTAAACCAATTCTCCAGATTTTCTTAAAGAAATACAGTTTTCTTCTACAGCTTTCAAGAAATGAAGCATAATTTGCTATAGTACAGCCCCCTACACTTCTTCCAAAGAGAGTCTGTTTCTGTTAGAGGTGAACCTTGCTTCATTTATTCATTCCCCTTTGTTTTAACAACAGACCACAGAAAAATCCAAGGTAACAGAGTGTTTAGCAAGAGGACTTAAGACACTAAATGCAGGCTACAGCACTACTTCAAGCTCTGGGTGAACTCTGACACTGTGAAGACTGAATGGAAGGTACTGATGCCAATCTCTATCATCCTAAATATTAGGGAATCTGTTTATTTGAGAGACTTGCTTTTTCCTCGTGCCTCAAGAGGCAGTGACAGACATGATCAAACCAGGGTCTCTGGCCTTTCATATGTTCCTTTCACAGGCTGGTTTCCATAACAAAGATACTCCCACTTGGTCAATTTATCACAACCTCCTCAAACACTTCCCCTCCCACACATGCACTTGGTATCCCCACTGCCTCATCACGAAAAAACAGAACAGAAGCCCACCAACCATACAAAAATTATATTGCGGATTTGTAGATTAATGAGCTGATTCTGGCATCTCAATTCAAATGGATTTACAACCACTGTGTTTAGCCCTGTGTGATTTCAAATAGAATTACTTCTGATGAATTTGAATGCAAATTCACAAAGCATTAAAACAAACCATGTTTAAACTCGTTGGTTCATCAGATGCAAATATCGTGCATTAAGCAGGGAACACCCATTTATGAAAATAATGAAAACTGACACCAATATAATAAAATCATTACAGGTTTATGGATTCTGGGACTTAAGCAAGCCATACCCTTGTTTCTCCTAACTGATTAAATGCTTCTTTGCAGTTCGTGTTTGATCTGCAATTCAAAAATAAATTAGTTTAGTCTTTGAGCCCAGAACCTTGGAAAATTGCTGTGAGGTTCTACCTGAGATTTGTCTGGGGAAAAGCGCTGGGTAAAGGTGGGAAATCATGGGGGCAGGGGAGCTTGCAGTGCAGCTGAGAAGCGACAGCACAGGAGAGGAAGCAGCCAGATAAATCGAGGTTTGCAGACTCCACAAGCAGCGCTCACAAACCCGTGGCGTGAGCAGCGTCGTGTGGAATAAAAGGCAAGGATGATCAGACTGGGCACTTTTGTTTCACAGAGTTGGCACAGACGGACCTGTCACACCATGTGCTTCATTTCCATGAAACCTCAACTATCTTCATTTCACATCATATTTGTAGACAAGGAGTTTAAGAGCAGAAGGGCAAAGGATTGCCCATAATTTCTGGGACTGTCCCATGGCAAGGAAGCAAAATTGAATGTGACCAAGTTCTAACTAATAAAGCAGATCTCTGGTGTTGTATGTAAACAGTATATATAGTGTTTTTCATTAATCCATCCCCCTTGTCTAATTATCATGAACATGATTTCATTTTCAGTTGATGACAACAGCCTAGCTCAACAGTTTCCAGTAAAATCTTTCTATCCAGATAATAAATTCTTCTCATAATGATGAGATTTAAAACAGCAAAACATTCCTCACTGAGGCATGTAATGCTGATAAAGCACTATTTTGCTGCACAATCTATGCAGTATAAAAAGTTCTTTGCTGCATCATGATCTGCTCCAATTTGTATGTAAATAGCATTCGTAATAAAAGGAAATGTAACACCAAGTTTTACTTAAATAACTGCTCAAAAAGAGGTTGGGAGATAATGTAGCTTACTCACAACAACAGCAACAAAAGAAGGGCAATTGCAATAGCTTTTCTCAACGTCTTTTTTTTTTTTTTTATGAATCCATTCACACCACATCCATTAAGCATTTGAACCCAAATATTTAAAGAATTACATGTTGGGATGGTTTGAGGGTAGTTTGGTTCCTAGAGTTGAGGTACCATCTAAATGTGCTGCAAACAGCAGAAAATCCAGCTTTGAAAGCAACTCTCTCCATAACTTTAACCAGTCATTCCAAGAAAGCTCCTCTTTCTGAGGACAGACATACATGACCAAAAAGGTCTAAGAAGCTGTGAAGTCCATTTTCAAATGTGAATGCCTCGAATTTGATACCCAAACCTGCATGTAAAGAAACCATTGGCCATTTCTGAGGCATCATGCAGCACCACACTGACAATGCCACTGACACCGGGCCAGAAGGGATTTGAGAAGCCTGACTGTTCCACCATTGCAGCTATCCAGTACTCACTGTCTCCATCACCTCCCATAAATCCTTACTTGGCCAGCAGATCAAGTACTTCCATTACTATGATACACTCTTTATTTGCATCTATAGCTTTTTCACCTCCAGAGTGAAACACATGGAACAATACTGGTTAGAGATTGGGAGTAAAATTGTGTCCACGTGTAGGACATGGACAAAATCTCCACTGACTCACATAGCAATTAATACAATTTTGGATTAAAGCAAAAATAAAAATCTGGATTCTGCTCATTCTTATCATTTAATGCCAGTGCTCTGAAATCCATTCTGGCTTCCAATGGGCATTAGGATGCTGGTTAAAAGCTACTTAATCCTGAGTCACTATGTTTAACTCTGTTCCTCTTTCCACACCCATTTTCATGAGCACAGCCAAAAGTAGCACTTGGGATGTGCTCATTTTGTTACAGAGAGAGAGAAAAACATACGTCACATTTTCTTCCAATTTCTGAAATTGATCTCAAAACTGAAATAAGTTTCTGATTACAGGTACTTTCTGTGAACTGTGAGGCAAGTGAGGACTTGTTTTTCCCTTGTGATCTACTGGCTAAATTCTTGAGGGCTGCTGAGAAGATGCTGTAGCATTAATTAAAATTTGTACTAGTTGAAGTGATGTATTGTGAGACGTTGGCTTTAAGAGCTGCTGAATACCAGATCAACCTCAACTTCTCAGTGCTATGTGTATCTTCTGGGGTTTTTTTATTGTATGATTGTGAAAGAAGGACAATACTCAAGGATCAAAGATTGCCTTAATCTGCATCAGAATGAGATTGGCCTGCTTACATGGTGACATGGATATGTAGTAAGTGCCAATCTGAGCACTCGGATGTGGAATTAGGACTTTTAGAAAGTGGATCTCAGAGGATAGATAGGGGTGCCCACTTAGTTCAGAAAACCCTGCTCCAGTTTTAAAAGCTACTTGTCACTGCAGAGCAAATGCTTCAATTTTGAAGCAAAGTGGTATGTTTGGTGGCCTCATTTGCATGACAATGCCCAGAATGCTCTTCTAACTCACAGCTATTTCATGGAAGGGCTGATGCATTCAAAGTTTGAGAATAAACCCAGATCCTGTGGGAATACCAGTGCATATGATTTTAATACTTCTCCTCCAATTCATGTGCAAAAGATAAGATTGTTAAAGGGGATAGTGGTTACAGGTAACCAAACTAACCTGTTATCAGTATTTACTAGGAATTAAAATTACAAATGGTAGTTTGGTAAGTCTCTAACTCCTTGATTAATTAGTTGATCATCTTGTACCCACATGTATATACTTTAGGTGTTGACATAAGTCATGAAGGTTGCTGTGAAGAGCTGTCCCAATATATTAACAAGCCGACCCAGAAAAACTAAACAAAGCACAAAACACAGCACAGATACAAATAACAGTTCATCAAGACGGACTTTGCTCATCTCCTGCACTTCTCTCCTCCTCTCTCACAGCTTGCTACACAAAATAAATGCACTGCATTGACTTACACTGCAATACAGAATATCACAGTCTGCTCTATTGTGTGGATTTCACTGCTGAGAAGCTGTAACACTAATTGTCAGTTTCCCACGATCAAAGTAATTTGGTTAAATAATTGGTTTACATTTACTATATTTTATTTGCCTCACAAAAACAAATGTTATAACAAAAGATCATCTGAAGAGGAGGGAATGCTATGGTGATAACACCAATATGGTGCCAACATATGGAGAAATATGTGTGGTTTGTGCACATAAACAATGACATGAAGCTTCAGCTATTTAGAGAACAAAGCTTTACACCTGAGTTAACTTAATATGGTGATACGTGCATTCTGTGTATGAGGGGTGAAGCTCTTCTGATGTTGGATTTTGGCACTGAAACTAAAGTAATGTTTTAAATGCTCATTAACTGGTGATAATTTATAATTCATTCTTGAAAGGTGAAAAATGATGACATTTTTTCTTTACCAGTTACATGACATCTATGCTCACATGTGAAACAATGGCTTCTCTCTACCCAAGATCAGGCTGATGACATCATGATAACCCTTCAAGACATTCTTGGCTTTTCAGATGTTTTCTCCTCTTTTATTTGATACAATATGTGGATGTGACCACAATTTTCACAGCTCCTCCCTCGATGCAGACAAGGAACACAGTAACTCAGTGCCTGCAGCAGTCGACAGAAGCCGTTTCCTTTAACCTCCCTCCAGACTACCAGGCGTGAAGAACGGCTGAAACATTTTCCTTCAGCCACCACAGTGGCTCATTTTCCAAATGTCGCTAGAACAGCTTCATTCAGAAGAGGCTGCCACTGGAGTTCCTTCAAAATTCTGCCAGAATGGCTTAAACTCAAAAGTAATTAAAAGCCTCTGAAAAACTCATAAGTCAAGGGAGTGGCATAACATCCATTAATTACAGTGCTCCATGATGTCACACCTGTGACTTATGAGAGGCTATCCTGAGGTGGGTTCAGAGCTGCTGTTCATAATTTATAATGGTGTTTTGAAGACTGCCTAGTGAAAAGCAGTTCTGCACTGGGATGGTACATATCTTGTAACAGCTGATTGCATGATATAAAAAATAATTGTGGCCTTCATTCATTGGAAAACAATTGTGGCTGAACACAGGTTTAAACACCAAATACACCACCACCAAATAGTGCATATGCAGCGGGACCATAGCCTGGTGATAACATCTGGTTTGACTATGGCACTGTTAGTGCCAATCAATGGCCAACACTAAGAACAGGGGAAAAAAGAACTTCAGACAACAAAAGTGATTCCCAATTTTTCCAGTGGATCCTGATGGTGACTGATTTTTAATGTTAAGACTGGAATCAGAAGGTTTGCATAATTATGCTTGGCTGTACTTGCAGAATTTCAACCATTATAAAGGAAATAAAATTCTGAACAGGTTACCTGAAATGAACAGAGGTAGGTTTATTTCCATCAGTCCTCAGATGCTATTTTTGCTAAAATATAGGGCATATTGTCTACAGAATGTTAAATTAAATTATACAGAACGATACTCAGTTTTATGAATTCGCTGTAAAAGTTGCCTGTATTTGACAGACATTTACAGAAAAAAATAGCAACATTTCTGCAACAGATTAAAACCTACATTTTGCTTTTTTCCTTTGTCTGTTTTGAGTTTAAATGGAAACAAGCCTTACAGTATAGAATTGGCTTAAGGTCACCTGTCTACAAGGGATTACTGTGTAGTTCCTTTTATATTTTTCCCCCTACTAGTTTGAGGGACAAAAGGGCAGCAGTACCCTAAGGGCTTTTTCAAATAACCTCTTTAGCAAATAAAGTCATACCCTATGTATAGAGGCCATTTCATCCCAGTCCCATGGGCTGCCTCTAGGGTAAAATACTGAATTTTTCTGGCATATGTCACTGAATGTGAAAAAGAGGACCACTACTTACAGAAAGTTAAAGGCTGAATGAAAGAATGTGAATTTCCTTAATGCACTAATTTAAAACATTGTATATTGAAGCTGAAAACATTGACTATAAGCATCTCAGAGAAACACTGGAATATATTTACATGAGCTATAGAGAGACTCACTTATCAGCAACTGATTTACTATGGCTTGAAAACACAACAGATTCAGCTAATCTGAAATCTTAAACAAACAAATATATTTTCTCCAGGGAAAATAAATAAAATGCAATTTGGCCTATTCTTTATGAATGCAATCTTATGATAGTATCAACTTAGCATTACCATAAACATCTCTGAAATCAACTGTCAAGAAGGAATCTGTTACGCTTATATAAATTACCATTATGATTGTTTTTGTTGCTGCACTTGCTGCACCCCACTTCTGTAATTGCTTAAAAGACAACACGCAAAACCTCAAACTTTCAAGTATTCATAAGGTATAAAAAATGGTTTTAAAACAAATGATTTGACAGCTGCAAATGCAGGGTAACACCTAGTTACATTATAGAAACAGTGTGGATAATTACTTTTTTCAGAAGGAAAGACTCCGTGGACCACGGTCCTGTCTGAATTTCCCTGCAGTTCGGATAATGTGCAGTAATACAAATCCTGTTGTCACCTCAACCAAGTCTTTTTATCATCTATACATCAGCAAGAATGATGAGAGACGTCCCATGATTCTAACAGTCTTCCTTTGAAGGATCCACATGTTAATTACTGCACTAATTATGGTTTTTGAATAACCAAATGAAGTAAGCAGTCTATGGGAGGTACGGGCATAAAACTAAGACTGAGAAAATACTAGTTACTGAAGTCATCAGTGTAAACTGACACATTGAACATGCTTTAAAAAAGTAGAAGTAGATTTTAAAAGACAAGCATCTTCAATAATTAGGGTTCCACACAGGAAAAAGAAATGTTATTTCTTAATGGCAAGTGCATTTAAACTGTTATCTAAAGATCTGAAGGTAAGCCTGCTTAATTCACTGCTTCTTCTTTTGTTATTAGGAAAACATAATTGTTCCAAATAATTAGCACTAGAGTACATCACAAGCTGACAACAAAATTATAGAAATCTTCATATTCAGATCCGTCTAGCTGGCTATTAGGAACAGTTTCTGATCATAACCCATTAGTTGAAGTGCTGTGAGTTCTTGATTGCCACCAAATAACCTCAGATATCTGCCTAAGTTAACAGCCTCTATTTATTCAGAGTTTTCTTGACAGTAAAAATTGCTTACAATTTTTACAGCTGCCACACAAAAGAACAGTATCAGATGCGTGCACTTGCAAGACTAGGTGATAAAATAATTGAAATGTGGATTTTTAGACACAATTTCAACGCCTAACTTTCTAAATGAAAAACAGCTATGGGATTTCAGTGTACTGTAATGGTACTATTGGCTTTCCTGTTTATTAAAAATTAACATGAACACATTCCAAATCTTCCTAGTTGTGATGACCATGCTAATTAAAATAAGATTTGTTTGGGCCAAGGTTCTTTGGCATAACAGCCCTACTTTGTCCTTTTTTTCCACTGAACACTAAATAATCAACTGCTAAAGCTATTTCTGTATTTTATGGCTCAATCCTTCTTGGGTTTTTTTGGTACTTTCTTGTGAATCATAACAAGGCATAAACAGCTGTTAATCCATTTCTTAAACAGATAACTAGCATGGATAGCATCACAGCAAGCGCTACCAGAACGTGTAGCATATTTTTAAAAGACACTGACAAATGAATCCTCTGACAGAAATCACTGCTGTAACCCCAAAAGAAAAAAAAAAAAAGAAACCAACAAAAACCTACATGTACATGGTAAGAAGGCAATTGCACTCTTACCCAGTTTCAGTGAGTGGATAACTGATAATATAATACAGACAAAATAAAATTTTAAATTTCCCATCTAATACCTTAGTTATCTATAATGCTATTTGAAGCTCTTTTCGAAATGCGTTTTTTTGTTGTGTGGTGGGTTTTTTTTTTCTGATAATAGCTCAGTTTATAAACCTACAAAGCTTTATGTCAAATCCCATGGGGAATAACTTTGATTACTAAAGTAATTAATGATGCTGGATAGTAATATGGATTTTCTGTTAAGATTTGAGTTTGAAGTTAATTAGTCCCCACATTATGATTTGCTGATTAATTACAGATATTTAGTTATAAAGAGAGATGTTAATTATTAATCTAAAAAATCATCTTGTGCAATTAACTAAAACTTTGATGTCAGTCACCACTCTCCTTGTATGTAACTTCCAAGGTGCTAATTCTATAGAGGGAGGCACATGCCTTCCCCAAAAGGTAAAAAAAAATCCTCCTGCTATCTTTTTTCTGTATATAGTATAGTGAACAAATTTTTCTCTTAATCTGTCAGGACAAGCCACCCACTTTGAAGCTGGACTGTAACTTAATTCTCATGAAAGTACTGATCGTTCATTGCTTATTCTTACAATATGCCTCATCTTATCACCAAAAAAGAAAGTGCTATAAAAGAAATTCCACTATGAGTCTTAACTGTGTATACTCTTGAAATCTTGTCTTAACCTCAGAGCTGTGATGTTCTGCTGACTGATGGGCTTTGTCAGTTCCCATGTTAAAGTCTGGAATGAGCTTCAGCGTTGCTACAGAGATCAGTATTTTCTAGCAACAGCAGCAGCAGCAGTCTTTACCAGTGCCAAGAAAATATTAGAGCAAAACTACTAATTAATGTAACAGCTCAGATAGAATTTAAAATCAACTTTTGTTTGAAAAGAAACCCCACCTTATCTCCTTTTTCCCCCCTTCTCTTCTGATCTGCAAAGAAGAAATCTTACTGTTAATGTAAAGGGGATAAGAATGCGATTAAGAAACAGGGTTAAACCAAAAAGCATCAGCAGCACACCAATGTCCTGGAATTTACCCTAGTAACACAGACTCTGAACAGGGATCTGTTTACATTATCTCTAGATCATCTTGACAATATTCATTCTCTATTTACCTAAATGAGGCAATATGATGATATTTATTGCTCAGAATGGCTAAATATAGACTTTTCCTGAGCACTCAGTATCATAGTGGGAGGTTTTGCTCTAATCTACATCTTTAAACTGACAAGCTGGAGCATTCCTAATGAATGCCTCTTTTCATCTGGATGTCTGTGTGTATTTGACAGTATAAATATTTAGCAATATCGGAGTCAGCTTGTGATTTTACCCAGATGGACTGATTGATGCCTTGGCTTGACGTTGCCAAAGACAATCCATGTAGTTATATAAGCAATTTCCCTCTTACTTCCTAAGAAGCAATTAGGTGGCCAAAGGCAGCAACCCAAAAATAGTGAGAATACTTCTGGTATCAGCTGACAACTCTAAGGGATAAATAAAATATGGTACTTAAATTATTACCACTTTACTTTCATGAATCATGGGATTAAAGCTTTCACTTCTAAAGTACATATAAATTGCAGGGTTTCTTATGTCTGTAATTTGCAAGAATCTAAGTTAAAATACCAGCTAATCAGTCAACTCACATTCACCTTGGGAAAAGTACCACCCTTCCTTGTCATTTTTGTAAATTGCATGCCTAAGCACCAATGTTATTTTCGGGGGAAAAAAGCTTGTTGTCAATAACATATATTGCAGTCTAGTTAAAACAACATTTGTTAAGGTTTAATCGCAAATGTAATCTGCTTTTAAAGTTTAGACAGAATGCTCAGAGAAATTCAAGGGACAGATAATAAATCATTTTCTCCTATCCTGGGTGTGAACAAGGTAGGCTGGAGTCTTGCAGGTGTGCTGCCTTTTTCTCCTATGTGTTACAGACTGATTGCTGATTTCCACAGACTGTTCAAAAATATAGGGATTCCATCAACTAAGAAATAAGAAATTTTTTACTATCTGACTTTCATATGACTGTAGCTGCACTTTTCGTATTGTAAAATATTCCCAATAATTTTATTCAGTTTGCATCTTTGCATACACTTTGTAATTCATAATGTGCATAACAAATTGCAGCAATGAGAATTTTTTAGCTGCATTTCATGCACACACATATAAATATATGTGAATAAAAAAAAAATCCTGGATACGAATGTCAGCTTTAAATTAGCTATGCACTGTTTGTCTGTGTCGGTTTTACATGGTGTAAGATGCCTGCAATGATTACTTCTTGTGCTTTTATGCACATTAGTACTTTGGGGGGAAAAACAGTCCCACAATATTTTTGGCAACAGTAAAATTAACGTGTCTCATTTATATTGTTGATTTCATTCCCTTCCCCAAACAGCTTTAGTTTCTTTGTTTTCTATTAACTCATTCCAGTCTTTGTATGCCCCATGCAATAAGCCAGGAAAAAGGGCAAGGAAGACATTATTCTTCTTGACACTAATACCTACAGATCCTGTTCTGCAGTGATACCTCTCCCTATCACGAAGTATCTCAGCAAACAGAATTCTCCAAACTCAAGAGCTGGAACCATTAATATATTGCACAGGCAACTAGGACACAATGCCCACTGGTAATCAGACAAACACAACAAGGCTTCTTGGGGACTGGCCATCTGCTTATGATATGCAGGAGTTTTAAGTGCAGTATGCATTGGCTACATCATTTTGTTCTGAAAGGCAGTCTCTCTGATTACCTGTTTTATTATTATTCTGTGACCAGCTGGGTGCCAAATAAAAATAAACGTATGCTGTTTTGTATTTATTGGATTTGATTAGTAATAAATTTGTTATTGACCAGATCCAGAGTGTGAGGGCCTGAGGCACAATCCAATGGTCTCTACTCACTTGATCATTACACCCTCCACTTTCAATCAAGCTGCATTGAATTGTGTTACTCTGTGTTTTGCTTCTCAATTGTCTGGTTTGAGAATGGAGGGTCAAGGATGGAGTGAGAGAAAAGTTGATGTTTTCTAGTGAGAAAATTAGGAAAGAAAGGGAAGGCTGTCCCTTTAAGCTGGGAGATAACTAAAATACAATACCAAAAGAAATCTGATGATAGAGTGCACTGTACATGGTACAATCCATTGAACAGGTTGACGTGAGAAATTACTAGGTCGGATAAGGCAAAGTTTAGAATAAACAGCATTGTTTTACAAAATATGTCATCGGGAAAAATGCATTAACTCTAATCAGCCAAAATGGTGTGATTCATTGCTTAATTTCAGGGTACCAGGCTATAAATTACATCAGGCCTGCCACAACTAATTTTTGCAGTGGCATACTAGATGAAAAATGAAATGTCCAAGTGGCTACAAGTGAAAAGCTTCCATCTTTCTTCCACAGCTGAATATTACTTACTCTAATGATGTATAATAGCCTGCAACTACACTTAACCTGTGCATTAAATAGCAGCACAAACTGTTTACCTAGAGTTATGAAGAAGAAAACAGCAAATCAAGCAAAGGAATCTAGAGTGTGTACATTAACCTCCCACATGCCAACATAATTGTCCCCTACAGATGATGTATAACACTTACTCCAAATCATACGGTTTTTTTTTTCATTACACATAATAGCTTACACTTCAAGTATCAAAAGTGTCAAAGCATGTGTGATAAATTGATGCCAAAATGTACCTAATTAATAAGTCTGATGATGTTTAGATTAAAACAGATGTTGGTTATGTTGTTAACAGAAAAACAGCTAATAAAAATAATTGCAACCTATATGCCTAAAAACTGCAGGTATTATAAAAAATAACAACAAAACCCGAACAGTGCAAAATGGTTAGCAAGCTTTTTTTGGGTGCAAATGTTCTTTTATGTACGAATTCCAAAGAGTAGATCAAAGCAGTTCATCAGGTTAGCAGTTATGAGCAACTTCCTCTTGTTTAAAATCCATAGCCAGGCTTTACATGAAGATCATTTTTACCAGTGATACTCTGTGTGCAACAAAAACTACTGTAAAACATGCACGTCATTATTCACTTACAATAAATAAAGTGAATTCTGTGTTGATTACATGAAAAAAAATAAGATAATGAATTCCAGAAAGTTTCTAAATGTGATCAAGTAATCCATGATTACTACAAGTATCTTGTAGATACCAAAGAAAAGATAAACTAGAAATAACATGGTATTTTAAAACTAGCTTTAATCTATAAATTAAATATCATAATATTGAAAATAGTTGAGGTTTTTACCCTCATGGAAAAGAACTGTTTATCACTTTGCCTCCTTTAAAAATATAGTATCCAGGGAGAATCTATTGATGGAAAACCTGATGACAAAAAATTCTATCGGTCTGAAGCAACTTTTGGAGAATCTGATTAGGTCTCATGCTGCAATACTAGGTATTCCATTTTTGCCAAAGGGCCAGCTATTATTATTAACATCATTTGTCTGAATCATTACTCTGCACCTTGGTTCAGCAAACACTATGAAGATGGCATGGTAATAAATGACCGCAGGATTCTTTCCTGCTTCAGCCTGTTTTTATCTGCCACCTCTCTACCGTCAGCTCCATCTTTCTGAACCTCCCTGAATCCCCAAAAGGGACGGGGCGTCTATTTGTTTTCCACTAGGTTACCACTCTGTCTATTGTTGTTTGCACTAAAGGGTACGAATTCAATTCATTCTTGTGACATAAAAGCACTGATACAGTAAATTTTTTGCCCAAGAGAAAACACAAAGTTGCTGAATATGGGCTAAGATGTGAAGCTCTTGTATGTACGTGAAGGAGCTTTCTGAGACAGTCCTGCTCACTAAATATTGCTTTTTCTCCACCACAATCTAGACAATCACATTACCACGTTTTTAACTTACACTAACCTTGCCAAATTGGTACCTCTTGCAAAACAGTGACTGTGTAGGAGGGGTTAAGTAATACACCCTCTCGTACCTATAAGCAAGAGAGGAAACAAAGGGCTGGGAGGTAAGATAGCCAATCGGTAGCTGTAAGATTAAGTAAGCCAGTGCTGCCACGATAATCAGGGTTAGTGGAAATGGCAGATGAGAACCGAGGAAAATAAATAACCAAGGAGAAAAAGACTTAAAAAGAGTTAAATAAGAAAACTGGAATGAGAGGGAACTACAGGGCATTGACTAATCTTATTTTTCTGCACGTTGAAATTCACACAAATTACTTTACCTTTATTCATACCTAAACATGCCAAAAAATAATCAATCTGCCATCTCAAAGAATTGATCAAAACTGAGCAGACCAGGCACAATGTCTCATACTTCACTCAGCAAAATAAAACCAAAACCTTCCAGAGATGTAATGGGTCTCTTTCTTTTAAATAAGAAAATATGCTTATTTTCTTCTTCAGTGACAGAAGTATTGAAGTGTTGGAAAATACTATATCAGGAGCAGACATTTCTTCGAGATTTCCCAATTGCAAACATCTAGTCTGAGATACCATCCTTTTGCAAAATACTAAGGCAGATTTTATGAGATGATCCATTAACAAAAATAAATTTTCAATGTCCTGATACATGTAAACATATCAGGCTTTGAGGGAATTTAAGTCGCGTAAATGCAGTTATAAGGCAAACTTAGCACTGGCTTTTCACGGCCAAAGGCATCTTATTTTTTCAAATACACTGTTAAGAAGTGCTAAACTTAGTAAATCCTACAGAAAATAGCCAAGTACTTTCTTGTCTGAGTCTTATAGAATGCTTAAAAATAGCACTCTTAAGTCTGAAATGTTATAACTGTTTACAAAACCTGAAAGATTGCATTATGCACGACTTTCTTTGCCATCAAAATGCTCTATGTTCCTGCCAGAAGTTAAGAAGTTATCACTTGAAAATCACTGGCTAATCTAGCTTGTGCTAAGATGGATTTTTAATGAAAGTTTAATGAATGATAAATACTTGTTTCTTGATAAATGTTTAATTATGCCAATAATTACCAACTGCTGAAAACTACTGTTGTGTTAATAATGGCATTTTAGTACACAAGCAGTTTCATGAGTCATGATGCTGTTAAAGATCAGAATTCCATCTGTCTAATGCAAACTAGCAAAACAAAAGAAAAGTCTAATTAATATTTTGATACATTTTCCCTATACACTTAAAACGGATGTCCTTTTGTGAAAGAATAAATTTACCAGCTCCCTTTTTGAGAGAAGAATTAAATGTCTCAGAGCCATTATGTTATTAATCATTACTACTATTTGAACCTAAAAACTGAAAGAAAAAGAAATCAAGCCAGATGTAGCATATGTATGAATGCTTCTGGCCTACATATTTTTTGGAAGAGGGAAGAATGGGACATTAAGGTGATGATGAAACCAAGTTTTTACCTGAAATATTTTGTAACATTCAGGTACCACACTATGTTCATAACATTAATCTTCAGAGTTACCTAGGACTATTTTGTCAAAAAGCCAGCAGACTGCAATCCTCACCTCTTACAAGTGAGAGACCAAGAAACATCAAATTGTCATGGTTCCTTCCAAGGGGGCCAGATAAAATGGAGAATTTCTTAGAGGTACAAAGAAGATAACAATATAGACATGAAATAAATCAGGACAAAGCAAAATGAGAGAATATTGCCATGAAAATAAGAGATGAAGGCTTTCACTGACTTATTTGTACCAGGATACCTCTTAGTTTGAAAATACATCCCATATTTGTCATGCTTATGGTACTAATTTTGGCTCTGTCTCTCACCTAATTGCCATAATACCTGTGGCCAGCCTAGCCAGGATCCTGGCAAGGTGCTAAGCCATTGGGCTTTTAATGATTGAAATATGGGTTCTTCCCTCCATCAACTCCAATGTTAGGACATATTTTTCATCAATATATTTAAAAAAGGTTTTGATCCATATAAATGTCGAATTTACATTCTTTTACAAATGCTGAGGTTTTCTTTCTTCTTGAAGCTATTTAAAATTTCAATTTAAATGGGTCTTTGCTTTTCACAGCAAAGATGGGACTGAGCACTGTAAAATTTGTTTTATTCAGTAATCTTGTATCTCATGTGGCTTTGACTAGGGGACCCTATAAATTATTTCCATTTCCTACATCTACAACTCTATGACACAAATCTGTTTTCTACATAAAGGAAATGCATTTTTTGAGACGGTATTCTTATTTAACATTTATGTAATCTTTACTGTGCGTCAGGATGTATTGGAGGAGTATGACCTCAACTTGAGCACCTTACAGAATACGTTGATTCTGAAACAATTCTTGTAGTTCTGTGAATTGCCTGACATCTTTGATTTATTTTTTTTACTGAAAAACACTCTTTGCAGATTGGCAGTAGTTCATAACAAAAAGGTAGTTAAACACAAAACCAGGCCATAAACTCTAATAATGAACCAACCAAATGCACTAATGAAATATCAGAAAGGAGTTTTTCTTGCTGGAGAGAGAGAGGAATGCTGCTACAGATTAGCAGAGTGAGCCTGTTAGCATCCATACAGCATCTGCAATGCAACGCAGAAGTCAGTGCAGTGAAACCGAAAACAAAGCCCATCCTGACAAATGGCTGGTGGCTAATAACACTTCCTCCATAAGATTAACTTAAGAAAATATAAGAACAAATGCAAAGGTATACTCAAATGTATACTGACAATTTTTCCTGCAATTGAATCATAGCAGGCTACTGCTCTAATATTATAAAATTACCTAGATTATACAGTAATGTATGATAGCCTTTTTGATGCTGTCACACTGTGTTCTGTAACACTTGGAACCTAAAGGTGATAAGATATAGATATCAATCTCATCAATATCCTGTATTTTAAATAGACGCAAAACCCATTAATCTCTTAATTTCCTACAGGAAACTCTGCACTCCCAGTAATCAACACATAAGGAAACTGTCCTTTCAACTGAGCCAAAACATTCCTGTGCCCCATGTAGGAGGACAGACTCATGTCCCATATAATGGAGAGACGGGCAAGTCAGTTCCAAATCCTATTGATTTCAGGAAAATGGTCTGCTTTGCTCCTCACAAAAGACAGTAGTGTAGACCAGCTAACCTCGCCCAAAAGCACTATCATAAATCACAAAAATATCAATTTTATTATTGAAGGGATATAGCAATTTGTAAGTTTTTAAAGATATCTCAGTTCTGAGCAATTTGTCTCAGAAAATTTCATTCTATTGCAATACTACAGTGAAGTTTATAATAAAAAATGCTGCTTACAAAAATCGAAGAATTGTCTTAATCCCATTGCACCCAGCCTTCACCCTGTATTTCAGAATCTTTGCAAACTCTTCTTGAAGTCAACAAACAAAATGCTTCTTCCTGAATATCTCAGAAACAGCTACATGTATGTTGTGTTAACAATAATATTTTGGGGTTTTCTGTGCTTTTAAGACATGATAACATACTGGTAAAAACTGCCTGTGCCTGCAGCTGCTCATTACAACTGGACTGGGTGGAGCTACATTGTCTGGAGCTGAAAGGTTGAAGATTTCTCCTAAAAATACATGGTAGAGACAGCCATATATTAAAGTTTCACTCCACGTAAATGGAATGTCACTCTTTTATAACTACAGTCCACTATGATAATCCTCTTGGAATGCATTAATTATCATCCACCAGATAAGTGTCAAAAGCTACATTCCTAAAGGATTATCAATTCCCACCCAATTTCTACTGCAGCTGAATAAGGAAGAAAAGTTAGTGGAAAAAGAAGCAGCATCAAGAAGCTCTTAGTCTTCCCACAGCTATTCTCTACTCAGAATGAAAATAGTGCCTTTCGGAACAGCTCAGCCATTCATATAGCTTTCATCACAACTGCACAAGTGGAAGAGAGCCAGTGACATGGGATCTGTGTTAAAACAGGAAAGATTTTGTCCTGTAGATTCTTTCATTATATAGCAACATTCTCATTACAAGTACTGGAGAAAAGAAAGAAAACCCTTCACTGCTAGAAGGCTTCAATAAAAACCCCAAACCCACAAAATAAGGGTCTTTCTTCTTCAAGTTAAGGCATTTTTAACCATTATGTCAAACGATTTTCTATTGCTCCTTTTTTTTTTCTTTAATGCTTTCACTTTTCACTTTTGAAGAAACCAGAATGCAAACAAAACTCTCAAAAAGACTTCACTGAACAACTTAACTACATAGGCAGGAGAAGGCATAGAAAAGACAAAGAGCTCCAAATATAGAGAACAAGACCAAAACCAAATTGTAAACAAAATCACACTTTTGCGAAAGAAGTTACACAACCACACCCCCTAAAATACACAATTTCTGACACTGTGTTGCTTTTTTTAATAGGCTTCTGGATGCTGTTCACTACTTTCAATTTAGGTGCCTGTGTGCAATTCTGTCATTTGTGAAAAATCAGTCCATCCAACCTCACAAGAGAAGAGTAACCAATTGAGAAATACACACACATCCAAACACATGGATAGGTAATGCCACCTAAATCAGCACCACAAATTGCTCTGCAGGTCTAACATTACAATCTCAGTACGCTTGGAAACTGGTGGAGATGAGATAGAAGAATTCTTTGTTTAAAGTAGACTCTACTGCACAGAAAAGTTCGTGGTGAACTCTTCATGCTGCTTTTGCTTCTGAGTTATCAATGAAGTGATTGCCCTGCATGGAATTAAGCAGTATTAGTAGTGTTTTATATACAATTTATATGTTGTAATTGTTCTTAGAGGTATTGTGCCAGGCCCTGTACACAGGGCCTGAGGGAAGCAATCCACTGAAAGGCCTCACAGTCTTAAAACAAAATGAAAGTAAACTAATGATAGTGAAAACATAATGTCGAACAGCTTACTCATGGCCACACTACTATGGAAAAAAGACTCTTTTATTCACCTAATGTCTTAACAAGGACATTTCAAGCCATTAAGAATATTGACCTTTTACTGCATTTGTTGCTATCGCTATGGGGCACCACGCAGGTGGAAATGCTGTGCAGTGAGACACTTGTGGCAGATTCCTGTAGCACATTTTCTATAAGGAAGAATGTCCTGGGAAAACTGGTATTTTTAAGTACATAACACTTACCTATGTTTCCCCTGCAGTTTAAACTAGAATATAGTCATATAATTAGTCATATAATGTTGCTCTGTGTTGAAATCCTGCAAGCTTCACCTCAGCTAATGGCTAGTTTACAATGGGGAGTGAAGCCTTTTGGATGTGATGGAAAACTGTAAAGATTTCGACATCCTTTGAGACAGAAGATCTTATAGAACTATTAAATTATTACAGTAAATTTGGAATTAGTGAAGCAACTGAAATGCTGAATTGCAAGATACATTCCTTGTTTCTTCCCATACAAGAGTAGCAAGTATTTACCAGCAGGCACCACAGATCTAACACCAATCAGACTTCCACCCCACCTTGCGTTGCAGTAATAGCAGATCTTCCCACTGCCACTGAAATAGGATGAGATTCTGTGTTTTGTTTGTTTAACAGGGCTTTTAAAATGAAAACTTTGGGACATCTGTGGGTGCCTTGTATTATATTAACACATGCACCTCGCTGTCTCCTGTCTTAACAGTGTGTTGTCACATTTGCAGTTTGGGCAAGACAGAATTGCTCATCTTCCCCTCGCAGCCCATCTGGTTTCTCCCAAGCTGCTCAGGCGACAAGACTCTAAAGAAAAAGCGATGTTATCAGGGGCATGTACCAATATATATCACATATTGCAGCATGTTTTGTCATTTACAATGCATCATAAAAAGTTACATTGCATCTGACCTACAACATGATGTAATGTAAAATGACATGCTTACATTGAACAACATTACATTACTCAAAAATCTGAATTTAAAGAAATAAGCATAGGGAGGGGCATCTATTTATTTATTTGGAATGCCATAAATTTTGACAGACACTAAGTCAGTAAAGAAAAAGAGGGAGGTGGAGCAACTAAATATTTAACTGCATGGCTGCTTAGTCACTTGCTAATGCCATTTTTCTACAAACAAAAAGAATTAAATAATGCACTATGAGATCTGTTGTACATCTTTAATATTAAACATAACAGATGATATAATCACAGAAATAATACCAGTAACTTTCAAGGTATAAAACTGTAGTCAATTTTCTTCATGTTTTACTGCTAAAAAATGTAATGATCAAGCTGTAAAAATGCATTTTAAGGCTTTCTGTTGGCTTTTTAAGAACAAGAGCAGAGAGCAGAGTGCTCTGCACATTCCACAGATCTGCTTTTTAAGAATCAACTGGTACACACCATGTGAACTGTCACATTAATAACCCTATGCTGATATTCAAATTTTCTGTCTTAAGCTAAAGAAAGATTGAATACCCTGCTGTTGTGTGGCCAAGATTGAAGAGGTGTCTCACTGACATTGTTCAAAGTTTATGAAAATATATGAATGCTCAAATGTCATTGGCTTTGCGCCTCCAACAGACTGTGGTTTTATGAGAAATCAGTCTTTTAATCAAAATGATTGAATACCTTAAGGTCGAATCCAAAGATATCAGTTAATATCTAGAAACGTGCTATTTCTGCGTATTTTGCCAAATTTGTGGGGTGTTTTAAAGTGTTAATTTTGCATCCCATATTGAAAATTGATCTTGAGTTTTAGCTTTTTGTCAAGCAAAAACATATGGTTACAAGCTCTATGCATTTTATGTGACGGCTGTTGAAGCTGTCACATGTGCAAACTTGATAACCGATGTGACACATACGCAAATAATTTGCTTGTTTAGTAACAATTCAAAGATTCATTATTCATGCAAAAACACGTTGTTTTTTAAAAATGATCAGATGGAAGTAGTCTTCATTTTGCACAATCTAGTCTCATTGGTGTGCAAACACTGATAAAATAAAGCTGGGAACTAAGTGGTATTAAAACAAATCCAAGAATATGGGTATTCTCAGATAATTATTGAACCAGATGGTGTTTTTTGTTAATTCTGCCATCAGTCTGAGAACTTGATGTCTTACATCTGCACTTGGTAAAATAAATTTTGCCACTGACATTATTTCAGTTTTCTTAAAATATTTCAATCAATTTTACACCAAGATTTGCAAACATCTGCCATTCTACATGACTGTGAGATGAAATTATTTGAAAAAAAAATTCTTAAGAAAACAGTTATCCTGAATTTATCATAGGCTTAGCATTTCTGCTGCTAAACTGTCTGAAATACTACTTTATGAATATTATAAATAAAATGCTGATCGTGTGCCAAAATACTGCTACCTTCAGTTTTGGAAGGAAGAATCTACATAAACCCATGAAGAGCTGCAGGTGCATTTGGGGCTGCCATCTTAAGATTTTACAGTCCCTTACTTTGTTCTTAAGGTTGAGAGGTTAGAAATTCATTGGCACAGAACTAATTAATACTTCTTCCCTGGCCTCTGTAAGAGTAAACAAACAAACAAACAAATCTGGAATACATGACCAATCTATTTAGATCTACTTTAAATCAGTGGATATAAAAACAATCCAAACAAGCATTTGACCAGCGGCTATGTTATTCACCCTAATAGAACTCCTCATAAACATTATCACTCAAGTATTGTACCTCATAAACAGATGTGCTCAATCACTTATGCACGTTTGACACCATATATAGCACTTAGATACTTCCTTTCTGTGATCCAAATCACAGCATTTCTTGAAAATTCAGCTGTAACAGGCAATAAAATTGTAGAGCTGGCTTAACTACTACGCTGCTCTACTACAGCAAATCCCAAAAAAGATCCCTTTCACATATGATAGAATAGATAATCTCCCCTTTTGCCAGTAAATGCATGCTCTGCGATACAAGCTGCACCCTAGCAATCATCAGAGGCACCATGTGCAATGGCATTTCATTTATACCAAATATCATAATTGTGTGAACTTATTTACGAATTCTGCAACAGCTGTGGGAAAATCCCTACAGCTTTCTCTAGTTGGGGAGGTTTTATGACGCTGCTTTGCTATTCTAGCACCTTTGTGTGGGTAGCACAGCAGAGCAGGCCTGACCTGGCACACCAGTGCGAGTCTTCTGCAGCATGCACTCAAGCCACGTGCCTTTGATTCCCAGCTCCTGCTCTCTGGTCTGAGAGGAGGAGGCAGGAACACCTCTGAGTAAGATGGTATTTCAGAAAGACATGACTCTTTGCAGAAGGACTAGGAATCTCACATGAAAATGTGCCGACCTTCTCTGGTAGGGATTCTTCATAAAAGCCTCCTTCAATGCCTTTTATTTGATGAGAAATGGAAGGGATTGCCAAGAGTTGTCTGCAAAAGGGAAATTCTGGGGAGAACTGGTATGCTTGTCTGCATAAGCATAATGTAAAGGCTATTTCTCTAGAGACAGATCCAAATCTCCTGATGTGAACCTAGAGTCAGATCAGATGTCCTGTGGCACACTGATTTATCTTGCCATAAAATGCAAAGTACAGCACAGTACTCCACTAAGATTTGTTTACTGCATTTAACCTGACTGATTGGAGGGTATCATGACACAAATCCTCACACCAGAATTTTGTTTCTCAGTGCTCAGACCTGGGACTCATTTTGGGGAGAATCCAGAATTCCCCGTCGGTTTACAAGCAAAGGCTGTCTTTGAACAAGAAATCAGGGCACTTTAGAAAGCAAAAGAAAAGAGGCAAATGGGAGCACATCTGTGACCAGATATTCCCCGACATGAGGCTGGAACACACTGAGGGTATTCAAATCCAGGCTTAAGAAATGCTTCAGCATTCTCAGTTACATGTAGCACTTCCTATTTCCCAAGCTGAAAACAACCAAGTGGGAGGTGAACTATAAAAATTAAAGATATGTTCCTCAAACAAAACAATGAACAATCCATCTTCCCCAAAAGTAGAAAACACTACCCATTAGGATATTTTAAATCAGTTTTAAAATCATTCACATGGCCATTTTTAGAGTACAGAAGCCTATGATTGTTGACTGTTTTTTATGTTAGTCTTTTTTTTTTATCTTTTGGTTCCCCCTCATAGCTTGAGGCATGCAAGCTGGACAGAAGCGATATGAGTAAATGTATTAAAAATATACTCAATATATTTTGAGGTAAACAACATTTTATTATCATTAGGTGGCTAGTTTAAAAAATATAGACATAAAAGTTAATTTGTAGATATTAATTGAATACTATTTTAACATTATTCTCATCCAGTATCAGACAGTTGGTTTAAAAAAAGTAAAAAAGACTGATACGGAATGTCTTTTTCTTTCCCTTTTATAGACTTGGCAAAGACCATCAGTTTATGGCCTGTTTCGTTTCTTGCCAGTAGACAGCACTGAAAGTTATAAAACTAAAACAATTGCTTTCATTTATATCTTTTCCTGATTACTCTGATAGCTGAAATGTCTGAAGAAGTTCAGAATCTGTAAAGCCTGTCACATTATAGAAACATGTCTCTTTAAACTAAATGTGAAATTCCAGTAATTGAAGTGATAAATCTACTGTTTTTGCTGGGGTACTTTTGATGAGAACTATAGTAGTAAATTAGAAATTATTCTCTGCTGTTATATCATGGTAAAAGCCTTTCCATTATCTGTTGTCAGTCACTAGGTATGGGCAAATAACTCAGTTGTCAATCTAACTGTGAAACCTTAAGTTCTGGGAATAATCAATAAGGAAAAAACCAAAAACTCTCTATTATCTTCATGTAATTCTTTAGACAACTTGAAGTTGTTTTTTCCCTTTTTATTTCCGCACATCTCATTTATTCACAGATATATTGGATATCTTAGAATATTTCATTTTTTATAGCAAGTTTCATGTCAGCTCGTTTTCAAATGGTATATGAGAGTTACATTTCAATATGGGTGAGCAACTCTACCTATGTGTCTATATGCAATTTTACACATGATACAGACTTAATTAAATTAGCAGTAAAAACCACCTACATTTTATTATTGATTTTTCAGCGATACTATTTATTACCCAATATTTCTATTTTTAAAGTCCATGATGTTTTGCTCTTTCACGGTTTCATGTAAACACCATTTGAAAGACTACAATGAATCTGAACATGAATGCAAAAAACCAACTATTATATGACACATACTTACATTACAATCTAGATTGAGGAAAAAAAAAAGAAAAGGGCAAAAAAAGCAAAAGCAATCACTTCCATCAGTTATGATGCCAAACCTTTGCAGCCTGCTTGGTGCAAGAGACAAAAGAAAGCAGCTCAAGCAGTCCCTAGCTCTGACACCTGCTCGCTCCATGGTCACTGCTTATGCCATGTAACCTCCCCTCATTCCATCAATAGGTGAAATAGATGAACAAAGCCCAAAACAAATCCAAACTCAGCTCGTGATTACCAGCTGGATTGAAATGAATTTTGGGAAGGATGTGTGGCTGGAACTACCAGCTAACCATTTTTAACATTTTTAAAACCTATTACTTATTTAAAAGATGGCTGGAATAAATGGCTGGAAGACTGCTGAAGCAATATTTTCCTGTTCAGGTTTACATGAAAATTGTTAAAAACCTTTTGATCTAGGATTAGTTACAGACACAGAATAGGGACTGAAATACACATGGAGAGAATGTTTAAATGGAATAATTTTTCCTTCCTGATTTTACCATCTAATGGAAATAAGTGTCATTTGTGAAATTTGGATGTAGGTATGAATTCCAAGTCCTGGAAATTTAAGAGGTTCAGACTCAGGGTTCTGAATCAGTCTCAAGTTTATTTTATGTATTTTTGAGGGAAAGAATTATTTGCAAGTAAGAGGTGAAAATTACTGTTAGAGCTGTGAGTTTGACCTCCTAATATTAGAATAGGTGAACAAATAATCATTAAAGTATTTGAAACTTAAACTAAAATCAATCGAGGAGAACCAAAGAAAACAAATGCAAAACTATGTCTAGTAATTTTCTCAGTAACTACTGAGAATATTAACAAAACTTAATAAATTTTCTATATCTCAATTTTGTGCACTTGGAAAAAATGCTGCATAAGAAAAAAAGAAAACCTGCTTGTAAAGGAAGAAATTCTTGGGTTGTTCCACTTTAAAACCAGATTCTACAAATTCAACATTGTACAGAACAACTTGCTTTGGTACCCAAAGAACAGTCACAGGTTAAAGCATAAAATATTAACTACTAGTCCAACTTCCTCTTTGGCGTTGCTTTTAAAGAGAGAGGGAAAGGAAAAGGATAGAAAATGAGAAAAAAGAGATGAAATAAAAATTTGAATCGGAAAACCAATATTTTTCTTGAAGGAAAGAGGTGTAAGGGACTACAAGAAATACAATATGAGAAAGAACCCTGAGGCTGAATTTATATTTTTTTCTTAAATATTCAAAGGATTGGTCTCTTGCTATGGTCTTGTTTTTATCAGAAAGCTTTATACCTCAATTCACCTAGTTGCAGGGAACTGTATCTAGGTGCACTAGAGCTAATCCTAGAACACGGGTGCACTTCACTTGCTTTAAATTAGGTTTACACCAATTTAACTACACACTGTAGATTATATGATCATGAAGAGTAAAGGAGAAAAAACAGAGAAGGTGGAGAAAGGAGAAATTAAATATACACAAGCAGTCAAATTCACTGTACAGTGAGGAGATAATTCTGATACATCAGTAGAAAGTGAAGGAAAAGAGAAATATGTCAGCTCTAGTCTGAGATGAATTGTAGAGAGGAGTTTCAAAAAAAGGACTGAAACAAACAAAAAATGGAATGCATGAACTCCAGAGCATCTGAATGACTCTCTCAAGTTCTTTCCATTTTTCCTTTTTAGTGATTACCTTCTATTTAGCTAGCAGGGATATCTGTGTATCTATGCTTTCTAAGACACTGTCTGAGAGTACCACACCTGATTAAAAACATACTACCTTTGTGTAGCCCCATGTTTTTAACTGCTTTAAAAAATAGTAACTTTGCAGGTTAGATAAAGCTCACACAAAGCTTAAGAGTAAGAGAAGACTGAAATCTGACTATCCAAACTGCATTCTACAGGATAATTCTGTTTGGCTTGGGAAGGTATGTCCCATCACATAGCATAAAAAGTTTTCTTGCCATCTGGCTTTTGAATAAACTTCTGTACTATAACCTAGTGTCTGTTTGTCAAGAAGTTTGATAGTCTGGTTTCAGTTATACCCTTTTCATTTTCTAATTTTTCTTCATGCTGTCTGTGATTTTCCATGACTGGCCCCTGTCTGGTGATGCTTTGGAAAGTCTGATAAAATCCATGCCAGCTATTTTTTCATCATGTGAAATCAAAAGAGTAGAAAACTATCATTATTAAAAAAACCCCAAAAAACAACAAACTAAAATCAAAATATAATTCAGACGCAGCAGGATGTTGGAAATTTGCATGTATATACTATGTACTGTTAAAAATACACCCACATTTGAGACTATAAAGAAAGATTAGAAACCAGAGCTAAATGACTGAAATTCACCTCTCTGTAGACTCCACAGACAAACTAATGAAGTTCTAAAGTCTTTTAGGAAGGAAAATATATTGTATAAAATTTTGTTCTGTTGAAATATCATTAATAACCACCATGACACTTACAAAAAGAATGCCCTTCCTGTAACACAATACCTGTAATCATGTTCATACATTATAACTGAGGACTGAAAGGGAATTTGGATTATTATAGATTAGAAAATGCACAAAATGAAGACCAAGGCACGGGAACTGTATCAAAAAAGATGTACAAAAGAAATTTTTCCACAGATAGAAAACATAAAAATTATAAAATTACTTGCATCCTTATTGTGGCAGAAAACACGGAGATTTTCAAAGCAAAAACATTAGCGCCTATTTAAACATTGAAATTTTTAAAAACTGCAATAGAAAAAATCAATTAACAAGGTAATCCTTTTACAACACATAGTCTCTCAACTAAATAAACAACACATGCTTTCTGAAAAGCATAAAATAGAAGAAATCATGGCACAAAAAGGAAAAAAAGGTTCAAAACATTAATATCTCTCAATATCCAGGTGGGAACTGAGAAAAAAAAAAGAAAAATACAATAAAATATCATGCAATGAAGACTTCCCATTTCATTCATCAATAAACAAATTTCACAATGGGAAATTATGATATTCAGGTATTCTGAATTAGATTTAGTCCTTTTCAAGTCAAGAGAGAAACTTGGGATGACTAAGACTCAATTCAGTGTTAGAATGCAGTCTGTAGTTTGGCCTGCTCAAAACTACCCTAAAGAAACATGGCTTTGGAGGAGTCTCTTAGAGTCAATATTAACAGTTGTTAAAATTCATTTACTCTCCTCAGTTCTATTTGCCTCAGGACTTGATTTCTGATCCACTTCAGATCTCATACATGCTGATTTCACTTAAGAGATGGACTTGATAATCCTTATGGATCTCCTCTAACTCCTATATTCTATATTCTACAACTCCTGTCTGTAACTTCTGATCATTTTTTCTTTATCTTCATACCTTAACTGGAAAAAATCCTTAAGGATGTGAAGTTGGTATGCCAAAATTTACATGCATATGATTGAACTATAGACCTGAGAAACAGCACAAAGCTTATGTTGTAAACTGAATGGCTTCAACCTTTGCAATTCCTGTTTTTCAAAGTTTAACAATGATAGTGCCTTATACTCGAATAAACTCAGCTTCAGGGCAAAGAATGACTTTATGGGTATTTTCCTTCTCTTTTGTCTGATGTCTAGAGAAGGTACATGAAGTTTCTTGAGTCAGCTTCTTTCTTTTTTTGTGGTGATTTTCTAGATTTTTACCTCAGACATGGTATTAAGAAAGTCAAGTTTGGTCTTGTTGCGCTTGGCTAAAGGACAATGGAAAAATAGAGAAGGCAACAAAACCCTTTGGAATCCACAAATTCAAGACTGTATCTCTTCAGGCAAAGTTGGGCTGTGGAGCGCCATGTTCTGATTTTTGGATGGTTAGGGGCAAGCTTCATACAACAATAAAACTGAAATCTTTTGAACTGTCACTCAGGCTTTAGGTTCTGGTTTATAACAAAATCACAGCTTTACAAAATTAATTTTTTTCCCCTCTTAGTCATGAACAAACTGAATATTTTTCATTACTTTTCTTACCTCTAAACGGCAGCTGGCAAAGCCAAATTTGATCTTGAATAAAAAGGGACTTCTAAATATCTATATGTCCATATGAATACCTAACAAACACCCACCAGATCTGCAAATGGTTTTAAATCCTTCTTTAGTGAAGACAGTTTAACGTAATTTAGGTTCTAGTTTTTCCAGCTAGACACATCACTGTATGGAATCACACACGAGCCACCTCCATTAGTAAATCTGTTCAGTTGATACTGGCAATGCCTACTCAAAATAAACCTCCAAGGCATAACTTCTGGCCTGAAGTGAAAATTTCAGTACACTGCATTTTACACTACTTAGAAGCAGATTTGCCAGGTACCTCTGAAAAAAAATGCTCAAAGTTTTTACCTACTGAAGATATTAGCACCTTCAGTTCCACTTGCAACTTGAAAATATTAATGAACAAAGTAGGCCATATTCTCTCTACTTCTTTTGCTGTATTTAGTACAGAGAAAAAATAAAGCATCAGTGATCTACTTCTTTAATTTAAAATGCAGTATTTAGGATTGCATCCTGATGAATGGGGAGGAAAGTGTCCTTTGCCTTGCTCCTAGACTGACTGAAAGACAGTACAACTTACAGTATGTGGGCACTCTCCAAAGTGAGGGCCCCTCTTGTGCACCAGCATTATTCAGGAACTCTTTAACTACAAGCCACTGGAATAATCAAACAGTCTAAAGGGACTTTCCATTAGGTAAATCTGGCCAAATACACAGAAAAAGTAATACAATATTAACGAGTTTTTAAATCAATTTTTTATCTATGATTGGACTTTATTAATAAAGTAGCCTCTTTTAAACAGACCTACTTGCTAAAATGAAATGGATATCTGTCTTGAGTACATATTAGTCAATAGTACATTCCCTTTTTTTTTCAGTTACTTTGGTCACAAGTGAAACAGCTGCTCTCATCACATTATGTCCTTAAATTACAGAAACTGTTATATCAATTGTTATACATACATACACGATAAATAACTAAAATCACTGGGTATTGGTGGTACACTGTGGTGATTGCATTATCAATTACCACAAGCTGTCTTTCAAATTCTCTTGAAATTGAGCCAGATATCATGTTAGCAATTACACTAATAGTTTATTTTCAGAACTTTTCCTCTGAAATATACAAACTAACTAGAAATCTCCTTAGTTTTAGGGAAATAATGCAGCCTCCAAACCTACAGAATGGTCCCAGGCTTGAACCCTGATCATCTTTTACCTACAAAACTGTCTATGAGGGTACCTACTGCCACCCAGCAAAGCAATAGTACATTCATGCACAGAATTTTGGCCATAAATGCCAAATTAAATGCCATGTGCATATTTTCAAAGAGATTACTTTTAATTTGTGTCTAGGTTCCACAGCAAACATTTTTGTCAGTTTTTGACAAGAATATTTATCTATTGTCCTCTAAAAACTTTTATTTTTAATAGAAAATTACTTAAATGATTCTTTGGAATTAACCATCACTGCTACATTTTGCAGGAAAGAAGAGAAAGAAAGCAGCTTTTTATTCTTTTCTATTCTCATAAGAGAAGGAGTACACGCGAAGTGAAAGCTAGTCTGTAACAGGTACACTGCTGAGAAACTCCTATCCTGCATCTCCATTCAGTACAGGAAAAAACATTAATTCTGCTGAATAAAAAATATGCAGTTTGTATATGCAGATAGGGGGCTTTAAAATCAGCAGGAGCACTTCCAGTTTCACCCTTTGAAATCTGAGTACCAGAGGAGGACAGCCACATAGGTTCAGAAACAGCCATCAGTTTATCCTTCAGACCTGTGAATGCTCTTTCTTCCAGGGAGATTGCCACACTGCTACAGCAAGCCACCGTATTTAACTGTTGTTCAACTTCCTATGTTTAATGGTGGTATAAAAAAGAAACTGAGACTAGAGAAAAATAAGACTTTTACTAAGCTGATATTGTCCCCTCTGGTTTGCTCCCAGGCCCCTCAATTTCAATCCATGTTGTTCTATTTTGAGGATGTTTTCAGATGCATTGAAGTGCACTTCGACAGATCCTTGAAGCACAACATGGATTGAAATGAAGTTGCCTGAAGATATTAGTAATAGAAATCTCTGACACAGAACTGCACATTGAGAAATTGCTTGATACTTATTAGAAAGCTTCATGTTAATACAACACTGCTAATACAGAGCTCTATGATGAAGATTAATAAAATTTTGTCAAAAGAATTTGCGAATGAAGCAGCAGGTTTGGGGGAGGAGGAAGGTTCACTCATAAATAAAACTCCCCAAAATAAAGCAAAAACAACTCTTAAGTGCACGTTGACATAATCATTTACAGTTACCAGTCCCCCCATCCCTTCACCTTTTTCCATGACATTCAGATAAAGTAAAGCAGGTACAACTATAAAATATTATAGTATTACTTTTCCTGTTTTAGCATCCAAATTCCAGAGAAATTGGTTGCAAAAGAAAAAAAAAGTTGAAATGCATCCTATAAATATTTTTGCTTCTAGAGGAAGATTTAGGCCAAAAACACTTGTAATAACTAGGTCATTAATTCTTCCCTATTAAGGAAGTTTTTAATGGAAGTACAGACAGACCTTCAGCTATCATGGACCAAACAGTGATATCTCAATAAACCTGGAAACTATTTAAAATACCCTTATGGGATGACATTTTAAAGAAAAGGAGATTCTAACACTTATGGTCCCAGTCTAGCTGATAGTAAATTTCCCTTCCCTTCAGTAGATGTTCTTCCCAGCAGAGATGGCAGGAAAATGAGGAACACTTACTGCTCTAGCTCCCAGCTCCTGAGCATGGAATGCCCTGACTAATGTGAGCCAACACAGCATAAACATGAATCCATGAGTACTAATTAATTCACATCTGTCTGGCTTTCACCTCTGGTAGATTTTTGCAGTGGTATAATTAGCTGTAGCAGACCAAGTCTTTCCTCCTGTTTACATGTGTTATCGAGATCTGCAATAGTAGCAATTCAGTTCTTCTGGGCAGATACTCTCCATTAAGGAACAGGATTTAGAAATAAGTATTAAAAGTAGGCTTTTTGTGGACAATTTGCAGTAGGAGGTAAAGAGTCAAAATCACAGGATGCTCCATATGGTATTGTATGTATGGCAGAATGGCAGTCAGAAGATGCAATTGCTTTCAGTCACTTGCTATTTAGTTGTTCTACAAAGTTTTATTAACACATCCCAAATGAGATTGCTGCTGATTCCCTGCTCCTAACTTAAGCTAAATTCTGATATATTAGAAGAAATATGGAACGTTATTCTGCATGCAGTCAAACAGAAATGATCAGCTCAGCTGCCCGCTGGTGGTATCTGAGATGCTGGAGGCTGTTTGAAAGCTCCACCTGGGTCAGACAGGCCAGAGGAGGCACTGGACACCACACTCCCCTGGACAGTCAGTGGCAGCTTGGAGGGCAGCTCAAATCCAAGCATGTGAGCTGTGTGTGAGCAGCCCAGCCAGGTGCTCATATGTATGAGGCTAGCACAACTCTAATTGTGACCAAATTTAGAATCCAGGTGCTGGCTGCAAGGATTAACATACTGTCTTATTTCCACAGATTGTTTGAGCAGGCACATTCTTTACATTCAAATTGCTCTACACAAATCTAGAATGTGTTTAAATGAAGAACAGGAATTCTAATTTGTCATATCTACAAGCTATAGTAAATGGCATGAAGTCTTAAAATAAATATTCTAAATTTAAAAACAATTTGCTATTTCTTTAGACATCTTCTGCTCACAACACTTCCTGCCTGTGATGAGTGAGATCTCTTAGCCTGATCCATGACATGCTATACTGTATGTTGAAAGTTATTTTAAAAATTAGTACTCTTTTTAGTCTTTTACAATAGTAAGCTTTGTTAACACACTCAGGACTACACTGTTCTTTCTGACAAGTTAGGACAGTGTGATTCCTCAACCACAGATATGGGAACTATCCAAAACTGGATAGTCCTGTAAAGACTAAAAAAGTGCCATGTTCACAACTCTGGGAAGTTTCAAACAGAGAAACATTTTGGGAAGACAGAACAACTGGTATCTGTCAGAAGGTCACAGTCAGAAGCTGCAAACTGGGAAGAAAATACAACTGTTAAGAGTGGTAAGAAATAGAGAGGGAAGAGGCTGAAAAAGTAAAGAAAGTCATAAAGTAACAGTGTAAAAATAAGCTAGAATGTGAAATAATGGTGAGAACATAGAGGAAAAAAAGCTAAGAAGGAATGGACTGGAGGCGTTGGAAGAAAGTAAAGGAGAAAGACTGGAGAAACTATTAACAGCAGGAAGAACATTCAGTCAAGAGCAGGAGGACAGGAATAGGAAAAAAAAAGAGAGGAAGTGAAAAAAAAAGTTATATGAGTAAAAACAGAACAGGTGAAAGGAGTGAGTAATGAACAGGCAGAAATGACAGAAGTAAGAGGAGATATGAAGGCAGCCCTGACAGAAAGGCAAGACTACCATGGAAAAAAAAAAAAAAGGGAGCGAGAAAGAGTTGAGGGAGGAGCCTTAAGGAAGAATGGAAAAATGTTCCAGGTATTCTGGGTTCAATGTCAGAAAAGTGTGACCTCTTCATGTAAGCATATTACTTGGTTTAAAAAAAAAGACAAAAAAGAAAAGAAAAAGAGACAATAAGAGCAATATGAGAAATAGCTATCATAAGAATCTAAATGTAATATGATCTGTTAATTTTTTCCCCACCAGAGACTTAAGAAATCCTTTCAAGAGAGATTTTAATGGTAAAAAAATAAAAATTTTCAGATGCCAACTTGTCTGGTTTTGCCGAATTTGCTAAAAGCTTATGTTCAATTAACAAAATATAAGCCAAGATTAGGAAAGGAATTAGTTTCTCTAAACAAAAAAACTACAGGCATTCAACAGCTCCAAGTAAAACAGTAAAATGGTAAGGCCTTTTGTCTTAAAGACCAGAAATGCAACAGAAACAAAATATAATAAAAAATGAAAATCCAGGTACAGGAATTATGTATTTCATACTGAATAATTATTTCTGTACTGCCCGTAAATCCTCTCTGGTAAGCTGTGCATCTAAAACTCATCGAACTGCCAAGGGGTAAACGCAGCTCCATCCATCACACAGCCACTTGACAAATACATTCCATAATAGAAGTTTATTTTTATGGGAGGCTGAATCAAGGACTTTCCCATGCATACAAAAACTTGTCAAAATTATTTATGAGTCTTGCTGAGACACACAATATGTCATATCAAACTCCTATTTTCCTTCCAAGCACAGACTGTCAATATCTCTGCTACTATCAATAATGTGGAACACCGCTGCTATAGGCCCTCAGGATTTTGAGGTCATTTGCCCATCCTAGGCTGCTGCCAGACGCTGTCTCTAGCTGCAATGCAGCTGAGGAGAGGTGTATTTACAGCCTCTGTGAGGTGTCGTTAAGGTAAGCACTGGGGACTGCAATCAAAGGCTTTGCCAACGTAAAATAAAATGGAAACATATGTTTGAAATATTACAGTAGAGTTATGAAAATAATGAAAAAAATTGTGCTGGACTAAACTAGAAAATCCAAAAGCTTACCAGCATTTTCTGGCATAATTAAACAAATAATCACTTCTGATGAATATGTTCACACCTTTCTGAAACTATGCTAGGAAAATCCTCACACAACAAGGCTATTAATATCCTTTCTGACCAGAAAGTTACTTGAAAATCTCATGAACTTTGATAATAAGGAAATAAAACTGAAAAAGAGTTCATTTAGTACAACATGTTTTGTCTGGAAAAGAACATAAAAAGTCTTAAAGAAAATACCATCATTTTTGCTAATGGGTCCAAGCATTCTGAGCAAAAAGCATTTAGCTTTCTGAAGACCATAGCCCTACACCTTGTTTAGCCATATTAATTAATTGCAGCAGTATTAGTTTTTTCTGCTGGTTATTTCACAAACACTGCACAATCACAGTGCATCCTATCTGAGATATGTCTGAACTTGACATTCAAATCTGGAACTTTTTGGTACCAGCCCCTTCCACATCATGCTGAACTACCCCTTTTGCCTCTCCTGCTTAAAAGAGACTTAAATTTTTCTCTAGTTAAAACTCTCCACGTGTACATTATTGTCACAATAAGTGACATTATTACAGCAAATCTAAAAACTTAGCTCGCTGTGCTTGAACAGATAGCTACAACTACTTGACCAAACACATAGACAAGAAAAGGCCCTGTTTCTAGGCTGTGCAACAGATCCCACCTCGTGATGGATTTGCTCCACACTTCATCTACTAAATGATTATGGGCATAAAGAAGGAAGGGAGATTCACAAGGCACATGGCAAGAAGTTCTCCCCTCAAAGGCAAAGTTGCAGGTTCATCTCAGCCCAATAGCTGCTGGATGTGAAAGACTGACATTTGGGAAGTCACTGAGCCTCTGAATCCTGTTAATTTTTAGCTGCCCATCCATGAATGATAGCATGCTCCAGGGATAAACTATCCAAATCTGAGAGAAAGAATTTCTTTGATGAAAGCTCACAGTGGGAGATTTATTTAGCTATTCCCTCAGACTCAACCATCATAGTAGAGGAGATCACACTGACACTGGAATTAGCTTTGGAGGAGCTGTCTTGAGTATCGGAAAGACAGTGGTGGCAGAAACACAGAAATCTGTGGAAAATTCACACTACAAAGACAGAGGTACAGTGCTGCCAGGATTAAATTGTTTCCAGTATTGTATGCAGGACAGCAACACATGCTGACATGAAGAGTTACTTTTGTAAAGCCCAATGTCTTCAGCAGGAAATATCCCGAATGTCCATCCAATGGCAGCATTGTCCCATCCACTGAATTTGGTTTTAGAGTGTCTGGCTGGGAAAGTGCATAAGGCACTAGGCATACATGTAAAAACTTACAGGTTCACTTTCATAAGTGAAATATATACTTAAAATCCTATTTTTCAATTGTCATTGGTACAGATGGAAAAAAGAGCATTCCAGATGAGTTCCTTTACTGTTTGATGGGGGGACAATTCCCACACACTCAGTTAATGTACTGCAGGATCAGTTTTTGGATCCTGAGAACCTATGTGCAGCTTGGAAGAGTTTTCAGGCTGAGGTTTATAGGGTGGACTAACGCTTCTTACAGGACTGTGCAATGCCTGTCCCAGGAAATTAGAGACTATTAAATTCTACCATCTCACAATCACCAAATTCTGTAAGTGCTAGCATAAAACCTTGCTAAAATAATAATAAATAATGAGGAACAAGACAATAATTTCATTGTCACATTAGAGCTTACCTTACAGAAAAGACTACAAAAAAGGATTTCTCATAATTTTTAATTGTTCCACTAGAACAGGTTTGCATTGTTGTCTTCAATTTTTGTGTGCCCAGGGAGAATTTAGAGAAGACTATTTACAGCCAAGTCACAGGAGGAAAAAAAAAAAAAAAGCACTGGTAGCCCATGTGAACATATCCAAGTTTGTCCAGAAGATGCATTTCCAGTACTTAAAAGCCCTCCACTTTCGTACAGCATAAGAGCAACAGAGCTATTTAACAATTTTTGTTAGTGGTTTAAAACTGTCAGGAATCTGAGGTCTTTTTAGTGGCATACTTTCCACATGACGTAGGTGCAACTCATTTTGTTCCTAACAGAAGCCATCATGCCTATTACTCTTTGAACACTGCACTGCAAATGTACCTTTTAGAAGAAGAACAATATAATCCTATTGATTTTCCTCAGCCCTAAAATGTAATAATTTGAGATTATTTTCAGGCAACAGTAAGGCTTTATGACCAAACAGCTGATCACTTTTTTATACTTCACCACTGATGTGTATTACTAAACCCAGCTCCTGTTAGAGAATATTTATAAACACAATTACTTATTTAAGTTTAATGTTCCTGTGATAAATCATATGCTGCTAATAAAGTACTGTACTTACTGTACCACTCTTATCTTCCAAGACAGGGAAGATGGTGCCAAAACTTACTGAACAGGCAAGGACGAGTAACCACTGTATTTTATACTTCAGGAGACAGCAGTAACCGACACACAGCAAACGTCCTTTTACTCACAACCATTTTGCAATATTACAAGAAAGAGACAAGTCAAAGATAAAAAGATGAACATTCTTAATCATCAATAACTTGCATCTATTTAACACTTGTACAAAATCAAACAGTAACATTCTGACTAGCAGCAATTTATATTCTCTTTTCACACGTTTTAATGACTGCACTAGAATGGGGAGGAAGAGGAACTACCTTGCTGCATTCCAGCAAAAAAGGCAAGACATTTTTAACAGCACTACAGGTATAAACTTTTAGACTGCATGATAGTCATAAGCATTAGTTTTCACATCCTATCCTTTATATGCTTCTTTAGAAGTACATGATTGAAATTAGATGGTTTGGTGTCTTCCCTGCACTGGTTATGGGTTTTTTTTGCTAGTAAAAAGAACCACTCCATTTCAGTTACCTTTGGAAAAATTTCTAGGAAGGAAAGACACAAGAACATAGTTGCTCTACAGTAGCTGCTCTTTTCCCTCACCAAAGATGTGTTTCACTCCTGCAATGTCCTTAAGCAAACATTTTCCTTCTCTTTCTGTCAAACTAAGGAACTTTGTTAGCAACACCGTAGGACAGGAGATAACTATAGAGCTCTCTAATTGTTAAGCTCTTGCAAGGGCTGAGCCTGATCATTCACTGAATTGTTGAGTTGATGGGATTCGTGTAGCTGGTTATAAATTGATAATCTAAATTAATTCATTCAAGCAGAAATCGATTTTGTAACTCCTTGAGAGCTTGTAATAATGCTTACCTCCTACCGTTAGCTGCATTCTCCGTTTCATAAAGCTGGTCGGAAACAGCTGGATTCAGGTGACCTGCTAGCTCATTAAATCTGTTACATGTTCCTTCTGGTAAATGATATTAAGCTGAAATGTCCTTGCGTTGATTTTTTTTCCTTTAATTTTATGACAGAAATAACCTAATTTGTAACACAAAATAACAATCTCCTTGGATTACTTTGCCTTGTTAAAATATTTTATGCATTTTTCATTTACACGAAGGTAATGGAAAAACACTTAAACTATCTGTTATTTAAGCCGCAAGAGATATGTTACTGAAAGTCTGATAGCTGCAAAAATGATTGCCTCTTCATAGTCTTTGCTTTATATCTGTAATAAAAGGCGGACAATTCAATTCATCGGTTAGTAAATAAAGTACGATAGTTTTTATTTTATTTGCTCTGCATTGCAAGAACTAAAACCTGATTGCTTTTTGAATTCACTTAAAAATGGGCTCATTACTTTCCTTTTTTAGGTCTAATGCAAAATGTTTGGTGTCTATTTTGAATGTTATACCTTTTTTAAGATAAAAAGTAAATATTACCTAACTCTGAACGTCAGATTAAAAGCATAAATTTCTTTCATTGACTCCCGTATAATTACTTAAATATTGGTGCCAGGACTGTCAGTAAGAAGTCATAATTGAATCTGAGCACCTCAGTATGGACCTAATACTGGATTTGAGACAAAGCATAAATACTTATTTCTCAGAACCTGATGACTTCTAACTATCAACTTTTATGACAAGAATAGAAGAAGCATCAAAAATTACATTGCTGGAATGTGCTGCAAGGCAAAAAATACATGCTTGCCACAAGACAAAGTCCAAGTACTACCAAGTCCAGTGCAGAAATAACACCAGCTAGAAAATGGGAAAATGTGAAGCTGCTCTTCTACACATCCATACTTCGCACATATAAAAGGATAAAGGCAACCCTGAACTGAAAAGCTTAAATATGCCCTTGAACATTCCAGTTTGCCATTTCCAGCAGACGTCACTATAGAGCAAGGATTCATGCAGACTACAAAAATGGCAACACTATCCAAAGGTATTACGATAAAAACATTTAAGAAGGCTTAGCTATTAAGATAATAGTAGCTAAAATCAGAATTATTAGCTTATTAAAATTAAAGATCCATATAAAGATAAACCATCCTTTTAATTATCAGAAAGAAAAAGGAGTATTGATTTCAAGCTTCTGGCAATAACAAAGCACAGAGAAGCATAATACATACCAAATACGCCTGTCTTTCGGGATGTATGAAAATCACAAGCATGACACCAAGAAATGCATGTGCATAAAACCTCAAGTATCATGTTTTCTAACATAAACCTACATGTGATAGATAATAATGCAATGAGCATACAGCCATATATACCACTACCCATAAAGAAGCAACTGCTTTTTCACTCATATATTTTTCTACATTTATCACCACCAAGCAGCCTTTACTCATTCCCCAAATCCTAGTATTTACCTGAACATAGAATCATCAAAATTCTGTCCAATAGCATTTATTCAATAACATAAAAATCAGCATACAGTAACAGTGAAAGGCAATGGTAGCTTTCAGAAACATAGTGAATGTATTCCAAGCTCTAGCATGCAGATGAAATATCTAATATTCTTTTCCTGTTTAAAAGAAACAACGGAAAATAATTCTACACACCCAATACTTTTGTTTTAACATTTACTGCCCTAAGAATTAAAACTGTGTAGTCCATTCTGTGCTGTGGCTTTCAATCCTGACTGGCTGGAGTTTGTCTGAAAGACAAATGCTACTCAAGGTAGTGCAAGGCTAAATGTTGTAGGCAAGTCTCTGGGAAGACTTGTCTCTGAGACATAAATTCTAATGACAAAGGGCACACAAAGGGAATTTTTTCACTATACCATACCTCAAACAATGTGTCCTGTTTCCTCTGTGATCTTGGGTAATTTGTCTGGCCTACACAGAAGCGTCAGTGTGAAGTTTTTCCCAATTTTCTCTATTGCTTGTGATCCGATATTTGCATAACATAAGGTGAAGCACTGTCCATGCTCGATACAGACTGGAGAGTGTAAAGCAACATAGAATATTGCATCCCAAGAATACTGGGGCAGAATGGGGAAACAAAAAAACATCTTGCCCATTGTCCCTCCTCATGACCGTTGGCTCAATGCCATTGGCTCTGGGGTCTTTGCTCTGTGAAAAGGAGCACCTGTAGATACAGCAACTACTTTGAACTAAGAAACATTTTTACCACTTTTCTTGAAGCAGCAATGTAGAAATTGAGCAGGAAGAGCTGTTCATCAGAATGCTCCTATGGATATTTCCACTGACCAACTTGGAGTGTGTTGGAGAAGTGTTCCAGTGACTGAGACAGGAGACTGGAGGTTCTAGGGGCTGACAGCTGACTCCCAACTTAAGAACTCAGCATCTGAGCTTAGTGACTGAGTTATCTTCTGGAGCTTGAGAATTTTTTGGTGTACTTCTTTGTTAATTTTGTTTAGAAACTTTCTTTAATGATTAATGAGTCATAAGTTTTGTGGTGCCTCATACAGCTAAGGCTCATCATGGTGCATTCCCCAACAGGCGCCTCTAAGTGCCAAAAGGGGCATTGAAGTTAAACTGGGTAAAATATTTGTACGCATGAGTGCTCTGGAGAGGAAAAAAAAAGCTCTGTAGTATTCCTGTTGGCTTAGAGAGTAAACTAAGGCACACTGCTTGGACCTGGACTTAGGTACAGTACACTGTTGGATACAAAATACTCTCAGGGGAAGAACAGATCCCACTACTTTTGAGAGAAAACAAGAGCAGAGGAAAAGCTTACCAAATGAATGAGCTATTTTGCTCTGCAAGGGAAGGGCTACTAAAGGGAAAGGAGGAACTCTGACTGAAAAAGAGGAGCACCTTGGGCACTGATTCCCACTGATGCTGTTTCACCAGTAGGTTAGTGTAAACATAAACCATGTACAAACACAAATTATACCGAATAGCAAAGGCATGAAGACAGAGAACAATACACTGCACCAGAGAGAGTAGTCTTAGCAATTCTCCTACAGTCATTTCCTATCTTCAAAGTAATTGTAGTTCTTAGATAGTTCACACTCTTCCAGTTACATTGTGCTGTATTAGTCACAGCCAGGAAAAACCACATACTGTCACCCAAGTAAAGTCAGTAATTTCTGAGGGCAACAGATCACAGCAGTTAAACCTCTCTTATTTTCAAAAGGATAAGCACTGGCCTAATTGTTTCTGGCAATAGAGACCATCTCAGTACAAACCCCAGCACCCAGCAAAGGCCCAGGTCCAATGCTAATATTTATGCATGGGAAAATGTGTAGAGGCATGTGTAAGGATCTTAAAAATCTTGATCAGAAATTGTTTATTCATTATACTTTTTATTAATGAAATGTTACCAGCAGAATAGCACACCTGGGAATGTATGGCTTTCTTTCTCTTGGCGTTATGTTGCTGCAGAGAATTGCAAAAGAAAAATACTAGACCAGACTAGAGAATCCTGTCATTGCCAAAAATGAAAATATTTTTTAAACTCCGTGATCAGCAACTCCCTACTTTGCTTCTTAGCACAACCCCTCTTCATGGTACTTGCAAATGGAGCACCACACGGACATCAGTGCTGCCACACCCTTCCTGTTGCTAATCTGTCTTTTTAAATTTAATTTCTTTCATGGTGGCTTTTCCACTGTTTAATTAGGCCACAGGGAGTAAAGAGAGGCAGTCTCACTGTCCCTTCAGAGTTTATTTCACAGACTGTTCCCTTCAAGGATTTTATTTCTGTCACTGAAAGCAGACATCCTCATATTGCTTAAACACAGAAAATGATTAATACAATGAGATTGTTATGCTCCTAGCTAAAATGGCCTTCTTTGTAATGTGAGCTACAACAGCTTGAAAAGATGGGCGCTGACACTACACTACAGCTGACAGTTTTTCTTTTTTTAGGTGTACTATTATTGGGATCTGTAATTCTGTGTGACCCATAATAATAATCCCACCATTCTCCTCATATTAATATCATAAATTCTGCAGACATAGATGATATTATCATATATCAAATATGAACATAAAACCAATGTGATCTTAACATCTTTGGATTTATCTTGAAAATAAAAATACTAGATAAAATCATTTATGCTGATATCACCAAGTTTTTACTGGGTTATAGTAACATGGCAAGATTATAATATTTATAATATTTAGGAGGATAGGCAGTTTTGACAGCTTTATTAATCTGTTCCTTGAGTTAAACTTCTGGATAGTTAATTTGTATGTTATTTAACAGTCAATGTTTTCCATTCTGTGTCCCTGGCCACAAGGCTGAAATTCCACAAAAGCTGTATTTGGTATAATACTCAGCACATACATTAAACAGCCTAGTTTAAAGGTGCAACAGTCAAATAATAGTATTTTACAGTATTTAAGTGAGATGTGCTGGTGCCACTACACTCAAAGGTCTCCAAGCTAATTTGAACACATTAAGGGTTAAAATGGCATGCTCAGCTTTGCAGTGATTTACAGTGAAACCCACGACACACAAATATCAAATTGACTTAATACTGGTTTCAAGTTTTTATCTCTGAGACCACTTATTCGTCCCAGTAACGTGATCACAGTGGAGGATTCTGGAACACTCAGAACACTGAAGCAAAAGCTGAATTTAAAATACTGAAACCTTCAATTTGCCACCTCCTTCTTCCCACCTCTGCTCTCATCAGAATTAGAATTTCCAGACAGATTGTACCACGTGATTGTATGTTTGGACAACTGCTATAATAACAATAAAAAAAAGAGGGAGCATAAAAATGGCTGAGGTGCTGAGGCTGCCAAAGAAGCTGTGCCACATGCAAACATGATTATCCTTGTTTTAAGTAAAAATCTTAAGTCAAATTTGCTTCAGCAAAAAAGGAACTATCCAGGGGCCTATACACCACTTATGCCTTCAGTCAAGAGCACCATGCAGCAAAAAGTGCTGTACTCCTGCTAAGTAATGATGGAACAGTATTTGCAAGGAATTTTTACAAGGCGCATAAACCTGTGTGCTATGAAATCCCCCTTTACAGAGGTGCTCTGCAAAGCACCAAACAGGCAGGCTAAAGCAAACAGGGCTTGTGGGGGAAAAAGGAGGCAGAAGCAGAACAAAAGAAAGCAACAATGAACAGCACAGCTTCAGAAATACAGATCAAAAGGTGCTTTATTGCCACTGGGGAGAGGATTTTTTCATAATTTCTTTGCAGTAAATCTATTCAGGCCCTAGCTTCAGCTACTTGTTTTGTATGTTGTTGGCATGAAACTGCCCTCCATGATCACATCTCTGTGAGAAATCACATATTTTTTTTTCAAATGCCCACATCTCATAAAAAGCAACACATGATGGAATTTCAGCAATATAACTGCCATTAGGAACCAAATTTCTTTATGAGGTGCACAGGCATTTCAAGAGGATAAACCAGTGATAAACCAGTTTTTCCTCACTGAGCAGTCATTAAAAGATCAGTGCCTCAGTTGAACTACTAAGAAAGCAAAAAGCAGGTGGGAGTAAGCAGGGAGTAAGCACAGCCCCAGCTCTACCTTCACAACTATTGTTAGAAATGCAAAGCAAAGGGGGAAGTGGTTGTCCCAGTCGGGAAGAGTCATTCTCCTTGAAAGTGTCTGCAACGTTACTGTGCTACCAATCACTGCAATTTTTCATAAATCATGTTAGCTCAGATATTTGAGCGTTTCATGTCCCAGGTTTCTAGACTCAAATACTTAAGTAAGAGTAGTTACTTGTTTTAATTTTTGAGGGAAGAGAGAAATTCAGTGATGTTAAATGCAAGTAACAGAGATCAGAAATTACCAGCCTTGCAGCAACGTGTAAGCTGGCAATACCAACACTCTCGTTGCCTTCACTGTAACCAGAGGGTTGTAGGACAGCTCTGTTTTGGGCAATCACCCCATACAACCCAGACTTGCAGCTGTGGCTATATGCCACAATCTACTCCTCAATGTACAAATTTCCTTTGACACAGATGACTTTAATGGCTTTTTCTTTGTAGCTTTATAGTATATTGTATAATTAATTCAGGAATTAAAGCTGCCTAAATGCATTCAGACACAATAAGCCACTCTTCAGAGCTGCTGCAGTCTCTTTTGTCAATAAACCTAGTTCATGAGGTTCTTGTTGCCACACATCAATACAATAAGAATTGTGTACTCTGGATATTTACATATCTATCCCATGGAGAGATTCAGATTTTTAAAGACTCCTTAACATTAGATTTTTTCATGCTTTACTTAAACTAATAATTTTAATATAGATTTGGATATATAAAGTTTCCAAATGAAATAACTAGAAACATTTGATGTAATTTATCCGGCAAATATGCTCCCAACATTAGAAGTTAATTCCCATTTTTTAAAAAGTGTAATTAACTTTGTGAGTTTTTCCTTAAAAATTTTTACTTTCCTCTTGAGAGTATCCAAAGAGCATTAAAAACCCAAAGAAAAGCGTATAAGACAAACTGAAAGGTTCAGAAAGGATACTATAACAGATGTATTTTCCTTAAGGGTGACAAAAGAGCTGGGTGGAGAGAGAAGTGGAAGAGAAAGAGGTGGCCTCCAGAAAAAGGGTAAGAGAAAAGAAAGTTAAATTTTCCTGCTTTCCTTCTGAATTCCCACTTACTACTTCAACCATGGAAATATCAAGGATGGCTTTAACTGGCTTTGCTCAGTGCCTGTGCTAAGTATCTTAGAAGCCATTAATCTGGAAGCCATCTCCTCTTAACTCAAAGCCAAAAAGCAGTGCTTCTCTAAGAGGAACAACCAACAGAGGTGACAAAGTAAGAGATGTGTTCATTTTCTGATCTTGGAGTTTCTGGCTATACCAGTCACACTGAGGTGTGCTCTGACCAGGGAGGATGGAACCATGTGAGTTTCACTGATGGCTTCCTTAAAAGACAGGTGATAGTTTTCTGTTCCTCAGTACTGGCTGTCCAAAGTATATGTGCGGTGCAATTTTGTAAACAAGTAAATACATAATTCTCTCTTTTCAGTATCTTGAAAGTGTTCTTACTACAAAAATATATAGCCCTTTTTCGAGAGCAGTATGTTCACAACGTAAGAAACAAAATCTGGAAAGCAGAAAAAGAGCAGCACTCTAACTCACTGATAGGAATATGGTGTGACAGGAGGGATGAATAATCAAAGATACACTTGATAGTTTACTGTTAAAATAAATTAACCAATCCACTGACAAAAAGTCATGCCTACTGTATTTTATAGATACAGCTCTGACATATTTTGATCACAAACAGTTTCAAAAGAGGATCACTCTGCCAGCTGGGCTGCTCTTAAACAAAACCTCTATGTTTTGATCCAGGAAACATCAATCATCATGTCTCCAAAACCATTACCATTTATTGAGCACCCATTAATATGCTCTGTGCTAAATAAAGCAGAGGAACATGCTGTCCTTATCCACATTTCTGATCATCTGTCCTATATTTTTGAAGTCAGTTTGTCTCTGCATAAACTCAAACATAAAGTAAACAAACACAGAAATATTTTGGTACTATGTACTACACTGCTATTCTTTTTTGCATGCTTGTTTTATCTTTCACATTCTGTAAATACAAAATAACTCCATTCCAACTGCAGGGAAAAGAACTGAAAACAGGACTCTGCTGGACAAACAAGCCTGAAAAAGGAGTTAGGCTGCAGAGAGGCCGTGAATTCTGGGTGTATTTCAGCAAAGTGAGGACAGAGACCTGAGCAGCTGCAGAGCTGCTCAGAAAAGCAACAGAAAAGCTCAGAAAAGTTGCAGAAAGCTAAGAATGAGAGGAGTATCTCTATGATGGCATAGGTCAAAAATACAAGGAATTTCAATAGGAAACAAAAGGATGTGAACATCAGCACTGATTTTAGGACGTGTTTCCTGCACACAGAACATTTAGCTAAGCCATGTTCAGTATCTCTGATGTAAGTTAACTACCAATTTGTAGAATCAAGCTCTTGGATAATATATCATAGGTAATGGCTATCCACAGGAATTCATAATAGCAAGTATGTTGGTTCTGAAGAGTTAGCACAGAAAAAAACTACAACATCGTCTCAAAGAAAATAAAACCTTTTAGAAGTAATAACCAATACAGATATTGAGAAGACTGAAATCTACTCCTGGTTCAACTAAAAAAAAACCCACACAAAAACTAGTACTTGAAAAATCTCAACGATTATACTATTGTCAAAGTATTGGTTGAATTTGGATTATATAAAACATAAAATATTGGTGTAATTCACCATTTTTAAAAAAGGGATTCATATGTATCAGTTAGATGTTCTTACAGTTCTGTCTACCTGCTGTGTTAGACAAGAAATAAAGGTGATATTCATAAAGAAAATGATAAAATTTCCTTCACTTAATAGTCAACTCTCTGATTACTGGCCACTGGAGTATTAGGTCGAATTGCACCACTGACGAACAGCCAAGGGCCTCAGTTAACAAAAATCAGTGCTTTTAAAATCTTTAATGATCAGAAAAATATGAATGAAAGCATTTGTCAAGATTATGATTGTCATTAGAAAATGCTAATTACATATTAGTTTAATAATTGCCACATGATCATTTACCAAAATTATTAGATTTTTTTACTTACTTGGAAGAATTAACTTTTTTTTTGTACAAAGTGTTCACAATAGTGCTCTTAGAAGCTAAGAATTTTAAGATTACACATTTTTGAAGCTGTGCTCTACTATTGGAAAGCTCTGATCTGAGCTTAATGCCAACCCATCTTATTTCACTCCCTTAATGATATATATTACCCTCCTAAGGAAAGTTACAGCAGTGTACAATTCATAAAGCACAAGTAATTTGCCCACAAAAAAAGCTCTACAATTATAAGTTAAACTCAAGCAAAAAGCCACTTGTTAATTCATGTATATGTGCTAAATAAAGTAAGTCAATCCTCAATATTGAGCTGAGATCTCACCTAAAACATGAAGGTATAAGGCAAGTATCAAACATATCTATAAGAGCTGTGTCATCTCAACAATACAACAAAGGAATATACCACTAGTATAAGTGGTATATATTATCCAGTAAGACTGCTTACTTTAGATAACAAAAATATACTTCTGTTTTTCTGCATAGTAATGTTACGTCAGCTCTACAGGTCAAGTTGCATCAGCAACCACTAACTTGACCACAACAACAACAAAAAAAGCATCATCTGCTAAAGTGAGCTCAAATGAAATTTCTCTCAACCAGTGAGAAGTTTTACCATTCCAATCAAATCTATTAATAATTCAGTACTTCAGCTCTTTTGCCCACATGCCAGTATAAAAACTTCCAAAAGAACAGTTTTCCTATTCTCAGTTTAAAGCTCACATTTTAAAAAGCTAGTAGCTCAATCACTTTCTTTTAAGGGGAAAGCATAATTGAACTATGTCTAACAGTACAGCTTTAAAACATACTATCAGATTTAAACCTGAAAACTATAGAAAATATTTTGTATGGTTTTTTCTCATCTAAGATCAATGTTCTGACTTGGAACAGATCCTTGTGGCACATCTCTATGTTATTGACCTTAAGAGCATCTCAGGAACATCTGTGCACCTTGGCCACAACAATCCTCTGCAGCACTACAGGATGGGGACAGAGTGGCCGGACAGTGGCCAAGCAGGAAGGGAGTGCTGACTGACAGTGGCTGAACATGAGCCAGTGTGTGCCCAGGTGGCCTAGGAGGCCAGTGGCTCCCTGGCCTGTATGGGGAATAGTGTGGCCAGCAGGAGCAGGGCAGGGATTGTCCTGTACTTGGCACTGGTGAGATCACATCTTGAGTGCCATGTCCAGTTCTGGGCCCCTCAGTTTAGGAAGGACTTTGAGATGCTGGAGTGTGTCTAGAGAAGGGCAACAAGGCTGCTCAAGGGTCTGAAACACAAGAGTGGTGAGGAGCAACTGAGGGAGCTGGGAATATTTAGCCTGAGAAGAGGAGAATCAGGGAAGACCTTATCACTCTCTACAAATACCTGAAAGGAAGTTGTGGGCAGGTGGGGTTCTCTTCTCCCAGGCAACCAGTGAAAGCATGACATGACACAGCTTTAAGTTGCATCAGGGGAGGTTTAGACATAAGGAAGAATTTATTCACAGAAAGGGTGGCATTGGCACAGTTAGGCATTGGAACGGGCTGCCCAGGGAGGTGGTAGAGCCACTGTCCCTGGAGGTGTTTAAGAAAAGATTGGATGTGGCATTTGGTGGCATGGTCTGGTTGACATGGTGGTGTTTCGTCATAGGTTGGACTTGATGATCTCAAAGGTCTTTTCTAACCTAGTTGATTCTGTGATATTAATTCAATTTAGCAATGAAACAATATTACATCACTACTCTTTGTATGCTTAATAGTCCCTACTCAATATGGGGGTATTGTGGTAACAAAACAATAATTTTACTTGACCTTTGCAAAGAAATAACTAAGGTTAACTAATTTAAATGCACATGAGTTGAAGTCACAGTTTAAAAGCATTATCAGCTGCCTCTGACCAATTTCCTTAGCTGCTATGGCAGAGGGACAAGATAGGCTTCAAGAGAAAGCAGACATAGTACTGCCAAAGTCTGATGTACACAAGTCTATACAATTTATTCAATCTCGTCTACCAAGGGCAGTAATAACTTAATCCTGATCAGACTCACTGGTAGAGAAAGTTATGGAGAAGAAGAGACAAAGATCAATATTCTCTTTGAGAGAAAAGTCTTCAAACCTGGTCTTGAGGGATAATTATTTTGATTTCTTTGAATTAAAAAAAAAATTAGCAAATGATTGATCCTCTGAATAGCTGCTCAAATTGCAACTGAAATGCAAATATATGTGGACAGAGTGCAAAATCCCCTAACACCGGCGAGAATCAGGGAGCAAAGAAGAACATCTATCCAGATGACAAACCACTTTGGGACTTGGGCACAGGAATGCAGACACCTTCACAAACACATCCTTCTGCTTTGGACCTTGGCCAGATAAGTGGCTACTCAAGAGTGTGAATTGTCCCTGTAACATCAGTCTGCAGTTCTGTGGGACCAGTTTCCTCTATAATATCACATTTGCCACTCTTATTGGCTGCTTTAGTTTAAGGAGAGAATAGGGATGTAAATTGAACTACTCATGTCTAAAAGGTGGTAGCTACAGATCAAGGTTAAGACATTAGCAGGGCCACATGAGCATCCTGCACATGAGGTTTCTTCTTTACTTAGTCTGTTGAACAGAGGAATTAAATCTCTGTGGCTGTCAATCTGGCTCTTTTCATGAGTTCTAAATTCATTTAAATAAATAAATAAATAAAATTATTTGTTTCAACTTGTCATTTGTGTGAGATCTGTTTTATTGCTGCAATTTTTGCTGTAGTATGTTCAAATCAATCACAAAGTCTCTATGATGCAAACTCTTTAGAAAAGTGTTACCTATGTAGTTTCCTCCAAAGAAGCCTCAGATCCTGTGACAGTAATACTAAACCAACATCAAAAATAAAATCTTAAAAAAAAATAACTTCAATGTTCTGCTTTCAGAGAATTTTTATAAAGCTCACGTTCTAGAGCCAGGCACACATACCAAGCATTAACTAAATTCCATGTTAAAATAAATTCAAACCTAAAAAGTTAGTTAACTATATCTTCCACTAGAAAACCAATCTCAAACCTAATTTTCTGTTACTTGTCATGACTTCTGACATTTTTCCTTTTACAAACTCCTTTGATAAAATGTTCAGGAAACCTTCCTCCCCACCCCCTTTAATTTCTTATCTGCTATATTACTTTGACCTGTATATTTTTAAAGAAACATTTATTTTCATAAGGACACAATCAGCGCAGTCACTGGTTGTAGCAAATAAATCCAGCTTGGATTTGCATTATGATGATATATAAGGACAATGTATTTTACAGCTATCTGTTTATATAATACCATTGACAGACTGTGTTTGTTTTTCAAAGAAGAAAACACTAAATGTTGTGCAACCTGCTTTAGAGAAGGGAATATAGGCCAGAAAGATTTATTCTGGAAAAACAGTTAAGGTGAGGATACATGCTAGCATCCAAATAGCAGTATGACCAAGTTGGAGCAGAAATGCTACACTTTTCAGGAACACATTTTAAAATAAACCAACATTATGCCTTCATCTGATATCAGTGCTTTCCTATACATGGAGCTGATGGAGATTCAGAGAATTAACATAGATTTCTGGCTTTCTTTATGTCAGTTTAGAAGTGATTCCTTTGCCTTCAGCATGCAGATGGGTATGAAGTGCTGAAGAATACTGGAGAAAAAACATCAACAGATTCATGAATCTTTTTCCTACTCCTAGAAGGCCTCACATGCACCAACAGTTGAGGCTACTCAACAGTTGAGACAAGGGCAGTTACAGACAGGACAATAGGGAATGGTTTAAACTAAAAAAGAGGAGATATTTAGGGTAGTTACTTGGAAGAAATTATTTATTCATTGAGTTGTGAAGCATTGGAACAGGTTGCCCAGAGAAGCTGTAGATGCCCCGTCACTGGAAGTGTTCAAGTGGATGGGGCTCTGAGCAACCTGGTCTGTCCCTGACCATGGCTGGGAGGGGTGGAACTATACGATCATCAACATCCATTTCAACACAACCCATTCAAAGATTATATGTTTAAAGGATAGCAAAAAGAAACAGTCAACAAAACAAGCTGTAGAAACACAGCCTCTCTCCTTCCTCCTACAAAGCAGGAAAAATTCATCCCCCTCACATTAGGAACCAGGCAATGCTCTGTGGGTCACACATGCCCACTCTTCAACCCTCCCCTTGCGTTGCTGCTCTTTCTTGGTCCCGGGACCAATCTCTCTTCCTCTTTTCTTCTACCACCACAGACTTCACTACTGCCTCCAGCCATTGTAATGTCAAGCTCCAATCAACATGATTCCTTCTACCCAGGACCATGGCAGCATAGGAAAAAGTAAAGGGCCAAAGCCCTTCTTGCACAAAAAGACCAAGGATTATTCCTTTGGGCTTGGTGCCATTCTTTGTGCGCAAGGTACTCAAAACCTCACTACTCAGTAATCACTCAGTAACCACTGAGAAACAGGGACATGAAGCTACAGAAGTCTGTGCCCATGCTAATAAGTCCCAAGGTCACATCAAGTATATTTTCATTATAATGAAGACTGAAGCAAAAAACCCCAAACAAATAAAACCAAAAGAAATCAACAAAAAAAGGAGGAAAAATTAATAAAAGATTCTCATACAATCACTGGATTCTGATGCTGGGGTAATATTGATAATTACATTATCAATGTAAATATTAATTACCATGCATTTTACAGTAAAATCTGAGAGATGGTGAGACTGAAACACAGTCAACCTGCAGAGCAGTGGCTCTACAACTGAATGCTCTGGGCAAGCAGCAGTCCAGTGTTCAAGAGAATAAAAACTCAGAAGAGTTTAAGGTTCCAAGAGATTTTCCCATTTGTGAAATTTCTAAAATTAAACAAAACCCCAAAGCATACAACTTCCTTTCCCTCTCGTAAAAATGACCCTAAAGTTTCCAGAAAATAAGTAAGGCTAGCTGTAGTGTTAGTTCTTCTGTGATATTCTGATAAAATTCCAACTAAATTCCTTCATCATAAAATCTGTCATAGATACAATGGGTCTTGTATGAACAGATCTTTGCCTCCCGAGAATTCTTAATGCCATTGGTATAATTAAGAAAGGAATTTACAGAGAATATGCAGGAGAAAAAAAGAAAAATAATGGGAGACTGTCGTGAGAGAGCCGCTAGGGATGGCAAAGGAAACCTACAAATACATCTTATAAAATATTGCTTCTTGAGCCTCCAGAATTAATTTACACAACAGTCTACCTTGTGTGAAGGCTGCCTTCTTCCACATCTTCTCTTTAAGCTTTGCTTGCTTGACTGTCAGAAGTGTCCTCTTTAATTCAGGTGAGTATAGTGATTTTCAGTACAATCCCAGTAAAAGACACTACTGGTAAAAATACCTTAGCATGTGGTTAAAGCATCTCTGAAGTTGTGCAGCACTTCTACTGTGCTACTCATATTGCTTTATGCTTATTAACAACTTCATTTTAGAGGAGGAATTTTTTTAATTACTGTATGTTTCTATTAGGAAAACCTTGTTTCATTTGGTATGAAAATATTTTTTGATGTTTGTTACTAACCTAAGTTAACCTGCTTAGGCATTCATGATCACAAATTGAGTTAAAACCAAACAAACAAATGAACAAACACCTGATGACAGAAAATGAGGTGCAAGGAAGAATTCCTTTGACAGTCCTAATACTCTTCTGGATTTAAAAAATACATCAATTTAATTTGAGAGAATTCTGTTTTGAACTGGGGCCTGATCCTATTCAACTGATACATTGTTGAGAGACAAAACCCCATGCTTAATATGTTGTTTAAAAATTAAGAGTCAGGAATGATTAGAACACAGTTAAAATATCTTCAGTCTCTTTTCCCCTCTGATATGGGTAGATGAATTTGAGAATCAAAAGTTAAACAAAGAAGTGTAAAATACAATTATACTGTAACATAAATACATTACACTCCAGAGATATCAGAATATCAACAGTAGTATTAAATCTGCCCTGAAGTAAAGAGGTATGAAGCAATTCATTAAAATAGAAGACGAAAACTAGATAATTCTCCAGCTAACAACAGCTAACCATTTTTTTTCAAGAAAAATCTAACAGTTTTATCCTGACTTACTTTATATGCAGATGCAGAACATGTGGGATTTGCCTTTCGATGCATTCCCTCTGTTTGGGGAATGGGAAACCAGCAGCAGAGTTGAAGATTCAGCAGCATTTTCTCTCCCTTTCCTGATTACTCTTGACTGTTAGATTACTGTGCATGATCAGTCAAATGAGATGTACTGGAAAAGTAGTCTACAATGAAAACTGGAAGCAAACCTAACAACAAACCACAGTCTTCCAGAGAAAGATTTAGTTTTGAAAGCAACAATATGCAAATATTATCTTATCTGGGTGTGCTTAATGGACATTACTGAGATAAGTGAGATAGCTAGGGCTTTCCATTCAGTCAAAAGAGAGATAAATACAGGAGTACCAATTCCTGATGTAAAATCCAGGTTTTGTATGTCTTTTTTTAAACCAAGTAGTACCAATTTTTTTTTTCATTAAATGGGCATATTTGTATTTTTAAATTGGACATAGCTGCTGCTGAAATTTATGAAGTGTTGCCCACCGGGAGAGTTGTGTGGCAGAATATGACACAAATAAAACACAATAAAATAATATTTTTTAAAGGGACAAATTACTAGTAAAATCGAAATAGTAAAATGGAAGTATTTCAAATGTGTGGGATAGAGTTCGTGACCTGAAAAATAACTGTGAAGAGACCTACCTATGCCAGAATTTCATCAACTCAGAACTTGACTGGAAGGAGAGGTCCCAAAGTAGAACCACATGCAAAGTTCATTGCACAGATCTACCTACTCAAACCCTCTTAGACACAATTTCTTCACAATCGTATTTAAATTTTGTTCATAATCTTGTTTAAATTGAAGCTGAGTCTGAGCATTAGCCCTCCACTTGATTTTTAACTGTGTGCTGATGCTATTGCTTGTGCCATCAAACCCACTAATAACAATAAGCGTAGACTAGCAATCTAGGATGGTTCTCATCTTAAAGAAACAGTCTGGCCTTTGTCTCTAAATCTAGCTCCCATCCACACAAAGAAAAACCCATCATTCAATACAGAAAGGCAAGAGGGGCTAAAACTTTAAGCAGAAGAATTTATCGGTTGCTAATGGAATCACTGGGCAGTGTGCTACTGCAATTCAAAAGCCACCAGTCTTCCAATACTTTCCTGAAATTTTCCTTAGGGTTTGTTCTCTTATGTTGCTAAAGAAGCAACTGTGCAGCAATCATTTTAGGGGTACTTCTGAGAAACGTCTAAAGACTGTGACAAACTATGTGAAAAAATTCCTCTTGGCTACAGGTGCATTTGGGTACTTCAGCTTAGCTCAGCTGTGTTAGAAACTCAGAAGGTAGCACAGGGCCTGCAAGTAAAATGGCTGTGCACAAAGGGATCTTATTTCTCACTTAGGTAAGGCTGATTTCAGGGCATAACATAAACATAGCTACCCTAGCAGATCAAGTATTTGACTGGGACTTAAAGTTATCTTCATTCTTGTCAAGTATAGATTATTTTGTAATGGAAAACAAATAATTAAAGAAAAATTACATGTGATCTATATTGAAAGTATTATACTGACTATCTGAGATGAGCCTAAAAAATGGTAAAGATATATTATCATCAGGCTTCAGTGAGTGCTCAATGTCTAAATGAGCTACAAGTAAGCAGATACCACCTCAGAAGCACTTTCCTATGGCATTTCCCTACTTTGCCACTGCTGAAACAGTTAAATGCAACCCATCCTGACCACGTAATGGTTGTACTAGTGTGAAACACACCATAAATACTGAGTTGTCACTGTCCGCTCCATGAGTTTCCACGAGTAGCCCACGCAGGACATGGCTGCTTCCCACAGGTTACCGTGCTATGCCCAATTGCCTCTTTCACTTACAATCACATTAGCACTTTCTGCATTAGAATCCTTAATTGCTGCTGTGCCTAGACATCGTAAATGAGTTAAATTTTTACAATACTTTGTTCTTAATAAGATCATTGTCTTCACAGCGTTGTTACGACCCCATTAATGCACAGTGAAAACTGTGGTGGTGTTGTCCACTTCCCTGCTCCCCTGGGATGACAGAAAGATCAACAAATATTTAGGGATCCCCAAATGAATTTAGAATTTCTCACTTAAATTACTTATGCTTTTCGTAAACTGGTTCTGGTCTGCGAGTGTTCCAGTCTCAATTTTTGTAGAGAGCAATATAATTAAAAAGAAAACACCACCACACAACAGTCCAAATCATGTCTTTATATAATTTAAATCTGTATATATATCAAATATATACATTTGGTGTTCAGTCATGGATGCACATCTATTTACAGATGCACAAGCATGTTGCCTGAGACAGAACTGGAAGGCAGATAGTGAATAAAGCATCAGGGAATGTCTGTTGCACAACACCTTCAGCTATCTCCTATTACACTGACCACAACAAGGCACTCAGAAATTCATCAGTGAAAGCATAAAAATAAAACAGTTTCTGGTTAAAGATAATTGAATAATAGATTTTCACAATTTTTTCAAATAATTTCAGTTCTTATATTTGTATAACAGTTACGAAAAAAATACATTCTTTATAACAGCTTGCAAGATGTCTACAGATTTATATATCAGGAATAATTAAAAAAGAAGACATGATTCTATGAGCCAAGTATGTTGCAGGCATGCAAGAAAATGCTTATCTGTCAGATAGTTTGGGTAGCTTATATGGACAATAAACATCTAACTTACAAGAATTATACTTGTTTTTTGTGGGTTTGGTTTTTTTTAACAGATGCACTTTTAAACTTATGTAAATAAAAATTTTATCTGCTTGCAAAGAGACTCGACTGCTGAAGTAAAAGATATGAAATTTTCTTACACAGACTCAGATGAATCTCTGTTTTCTTCGCCTCATGGATATTTTTTGTTTTATATATATATTTTGTTTTGTTTTATTTTGTTTTGTTTTGCTTTAATATGTCAGAGGTCTTTAAAATAGCTGTTCTAATCGTTATCCGAATCGACACGAAAGGTACCAAATACATTAGAAATAAAACAAGTTAAATTAAAAATACATAAAACCAAAGCTTTAGAACAATAAAGTAATCTGTCCGTACTTAAAGGTCATCTAGAAAATAGAGATAACTCTGTTCGTTGTTTGCAATAAAAACAGAGTCCAATTTATGCAGAATTGATCAAGCAGTATTTAAATACTTCGAAGAAGAGATCAACAAGATTGCACTGGCCAGGATGCTGGCCAGCATAGGAACGGCAGAGGGGACAAGGGAGGGACTTTAAATTTGTCTAAGCCTGGAGATGTAAACAATTGTGTATATCCCCTCGGAAGGAAGGTGACAGGACGCAGGTGTGGGCGTCCGTCATCATAAAGGCAGTTGGGCTGAGCGCAGCGGAGCGGCGGCGAGCCTCGGTGAGAGATTACACACCGACCTATTGGCAGAACATGGCAAGGGAGAATGTCAGATTTCATATTCGCCAGACATCTACAGCAACTGATGCCTTGTAGTCAAAGGCTGTTAAATTACCTGTGAAGGTTACTGGCAGCCCTGAATGTTTTTCTCATTGTTTATTTAGTTCCAAAAGCACTTGGTCTTTGTGCTGATTGCCCTAACTGACAGCCCAGGAAATCTGGACTTTGTAAACAGGGCGCTGCTGTATTGAATTACAGGTAACAAGTGTGTAATCAACCTGCTGGGGCTGGACCTTTGCAAAGAAATCTTCGGTATACAGACAAAAAGAATAGGTTTCAATACTGGGGAATCAATTATGTGAGCAGATGAGTATAAAAAGAGATCTATTGAAATCCTTTGTGCTTATTTCCTATAGCATATTTAGAAAAAGAAAAGACCCTGACATCCTGGAAAGGTAATTAAGCACTTTATTCATTGTTGCAATAATATTATAGAAATTAAAGGTGAATATGATTTGAAGCTCCCTCATTATAACCCATAAAACTATATTAGTTGAACAGTCCTTAGCTGCAATATGCTTTTTAAAAAAATAAAGTAAAGGTTTGCAGATTCCTGCTCTTAAAGAAGAGTTTCTGTAGTGAAATTACATAAACTGGAACAAAGACCAACCCAAAATGAATCAGTCATTTCTGATCTTCTAAAAGGTAAAGATAACCACTATAAAGCAGGGATCTAGTGCAATCTAATACTGTGATATTTCCGCATACTAAAACAGCATAATAAAGTTCAACAACCACCCCCCCAGACCACAGATTTATATGAGATATTTAAACTGTAATTGTTAATTAAAAAGCATAAATAAAATCCAGTGACAATCAGTCAACAGAATAATCCTATGCCAGAAAACATTGAGTCACTGAGTAGTGCATGAGTGGAAATTTTTTTTCCTGGTTTTTTTTTTGGATTGTTTTTTAAATCATCAAGACAAGCCTGTTCCCCCTGTGACTGTGGCCACCATGGGCAATAACATTCACCAAATAAAGAAAAACTTAACAATGAAGATTTCAAAATATAAACATCCAACAGTATTTCCTATCTGAACATCATTTATTAAAACAGATACCGTATGCTATCATCTTATTATGCCCCAAAGACTTGTTTTTGCAGTTTGAAATTATAAGAAAAACAAGGTTTCATTAATGTACTCACTGATGATGATAATTTTAGACTGCTTGCAGTATTGGAATGTATGCTTTGTTAAAGCAACTGGACTTACATTGCTAAATTTTATTCACTCTAGGGAAGCTGTTTTCTACTTTGGCATCCACAATTTCTTTTAAGTGCCTGAAAAACATGTTATAAAACTGACTTTTATTTCTGTTTGCTCATGTATCAGTATTTATGTACCAATATGTCCCTAAAAATTGAAATCCCTGACTTACTTGGGAGTGGAAGGCTATTTTTTGCAAATAAACAACAATATATGAAATGCAACCTTGTCCAGTTATAAAACTTCCAACTAAACCTATCGCAAGGAAGAAGAGATGATGATAACTGACCAGGAACAATGGAAACACTAGAGCATTTCTTATCAGTACTCTCCACCTGATTCAAGATATAGACTACAATAGATATTTCTGACAGTTTCAGCAACAATTCAAGACTATTAAAAAATTTTTGGTCAAAAGAGAAAGTCTGCGAACTTCTAATGACTGTCTATAAACAGATATGCCAATTGCCTACCATACCCTTCCTTCCTAACTAATATTCCTGTAAATACTTGCATTTGCAGGAGAAAAATAACATAGTTTCCCAAGCCAAGGGAAATAGATGGTGAAGGATTTTTTAAATCTGACTCACAACAATAATAGCCTGTGACAGTGAGAAACACTGCTCCAGTGTTGCACTGTGTAAAACACACACATTTCTGTCCATTCCCAATGTACCACCTTTCGATGGTATTGGAGATCTGTCTGTTCTTGTCTCTTGAAAAGCAGTTGACACGAACATGATTTCACATTTTCCCAAAGTTCTTTTATATACTCTCTTTGAGGTGTTCAATTCCCATTTGCTTTTCAACACACTTTACATAGTCATGATGACTAAAAACTCATTCACATTGAAACTAAGGTTCCTATCGTGTAAATATTAGCACATATATTTAAGATCTCAATTGATGCTCCCAAAATCAATGTTAATAATTTAGTTGTGCACTAAGTACATGAACACCAACATTCATGGGTAAGAACTGAACTGATTCAGCGTAGCACTTTATGGCACATGAAAATACTAAATGTAAGGATTCTATTTCCTCACATTCTGGCTTTTTTTCTGAGGCAATCTGCAGCAAGAGAACCATGAAATGTACCATAGGGAGTCACAGTGCCTGGCCTTTGCACTATAGATGGAGAAAGTTGTAAAAACTCCAGTTTCTCTTCAGCGTCTTTACTCACCTGAAGATGTTTTTTAAGCTACTGTTTTCCGCCTTCCCTTTTTCCTTTTTCTAAGAAAGCAAAGCTAAAGGACTTCTTCATAATTATTTGTTACACCGAGCCACTATTAAGCTAGATACGGGCATGAACTCTCCCTTTTCATAGTACTAACTGTCTATCTAAAATAGCTATCTAAAATACAAACACAAACGTCACACGGCTCTAGCCTTTATTCTCACGGGCAAACACTGTGTGTCATGTCAACTGGAAGTGCACATCTTCCAGAATAAAGTCTTTATATGATCACTTCCTGCATTGATCACCTCTCATAGACACGTGCCAGCATTTACACTCAATCCCACAAAACAGCTCATTGTACAACAATGAACCACTGCAGTCAGTGCTGTACCCTTAACTAGATTCACATTGGTAATATATTGCTACAATTCTGCTTCAATTAAAAGCATATTTCAGCAGAAGCCCAGGATATGATAGCTGCTCTATGCATTTTAATAATACAGATCAATGGTGTCAGAATTCTACTTTACATAAATAAAGACTGATCATATTAAGACAAAATCCTGCACAACCTAAATGTATATTGATGGCAGCAACTCAGAAACTGATCACAATCCTTACACTCTGGATAAAAATCAGCAAGCCTATTTTAACTGACCTCAATGTTTTAAAAGTAAAAAGTGCTTTATTCTCTCCAAGATAAAAAAACCCCAAACAAATAAACAGGGAAAAAAAGAACCAATCTACAATACCAAACTCCAATGAAAATATTTAACTGGCTCTAAATATTAGCATAGGAGGAACATGTTATTACATGATATTTGCAGCTACTAATTTATATTGCTAATTCATATTGCACTTATAAAGTTAATACAGGAAATGCAAAATTTTTATTGCATTAGCAAAAAATTCTAAAAGACTAAAATATTTATCCTTGATTTTCATGTCATGCAATTTTGTTTTAAATTTAGAACTCTAATGAACTGCTGGACTATACATTTAACACAGGTCTCCTAGGGATTCTGTTACTGAAAACTTTCATATATGTTTGTGCAAATTTCAGTGTCTGCAGACTACATAGGTTAATATTTAGTGTTATTAACAAAATTAGAAAAATTGCTATTACTTGTGACCCAGAAAATGGGATAGTACTGGAAAGGACCAAAATATGCAGCAAATGTAACCTGTGATAGTGTGAGTATTCTGAAGAACACACCTGTTTTTATTTATGTGAGTTCCAGCATTTCTAGAAAGTTACAGAAAATATTGCTCCTTTGTACTAAAACTATGCATATAATGTGTTAAATTCTGAATTTTAATTGATTAGTTGTGAAAAGCTAATATAGCATTAGATCACTTTCTTCCATGCAATTAACTATAGAGAATAGGTGACTAGATTTAACTGGAAGATTAATAATAAAAAGCAAATCAATGTTTTTAGGAGAAGTACAGGCTGTTTATGAAACTATCTAACCCTACTGTAAGGGCACTGGCTCATTCTTGGCACATCAATAAAGATCAAAGTTATACAACAGAAGAAGCAACATGTATGTGCATAGTCCTCACTAGAAATCTTTTAACACACAGTGTTCTGCTCTGGCTCCTGTTCAGAGCCAGAGTACATCATCCTTTGCAGTTTGATCTTGCCCATATGATGTCCCTGTTTAAAACCTGTATATACTCTGCAAAGTATTAAATCAGGAATATAATATCCTGAAAGTATTTCTCCTCCAGTGGAAAATATGGAAGTCATGGGCCCAGGTTTTCCTGACTACTCAGAACTGGACCAAGAAGTTCCCCATAAATATTACTGGATGTATTGAACATATGGCTGGTAATTCTCTATTTTGCTGCATTAAACAACACAACACTCTTTAATCAATGAATGCAAACTAGATGGTATTTTAAATGCCTTTCCAAAATGGTATAAACTCGGGTTGCATAGCTACAAAAGTAGGTACTTTTAGATAAGTAGATGATAAGATAAATATAGAAAATTATATTTCACTATTTAACTGGTATGAGCTCTTACCTTTCAAGAGAAAATTGTATTACTTATCCTTTTCAAGGAAAGAAATCAAAAAATACAAGTTATAAAAAGGAAAAAGGCTGAGAAAAGGCTTGTGCAAAGCAGTCTGTAACTTAGATTTCCTCTAGTGCTGCAAGAATACATCTTATCTTGTAATAATCTAAAAAGAATTCAGCTAGACCAATAACAAAGAAAAGGAAAACAAGCAAAAAAACCAAAACAAAACTAACAAACCCCAAAACCACTGCAATATCCAGCTACCAGACCAGTTCTAGAGCTTGAATGGTGATAAAATCTTCATGATAGTGAGCTGCTTTGGTCTTAAAAATGTCCAGCACACTTGGTTGATAAAGAACCCAACCTAAAAAAACCAGCCTTTACGCTACTGTAAGTAAATCCACATCAAGGAACGTTTCCATAATACAACTGCAGAAAAAACACCTTCTGTTAAAAAGTGAAACAAGCCTAGAACCTGTGCAGAGAAAAAAACCCACAAAGAGTTGTCAGACTGAATTAATGTAGTACAGCATGCTATTCCAGCATACTGCCGTGGTATGATACATTCTGCTTTGCTCAAAAATAACCAACCATTTTAAATATCAGCATCCCTATACTTAAGAGTGAAAATTGTACTTATGAAAAGTACAATTATTTCATATATAGGTTTGTTGCATTCAGTAAAATGTATATTACAAGAAAATGTTGCAACTCAAACTAACACATGATGAATACTGTGAAAATAGTAATGATATACAACAATTCATTAACCATCAAGGCATTAAAGTATCCACAAAGCTCTAAAAGAAGTTTATGAACCATGTTACATCCCAACCAAAGGGCATAAGCAAATTTAATACTGATTATTAACAAAGCTGATCTGCTAGAGTCTTAAAAGACTTAGTTAATAATTCTAATAAGCAGCTCCCCAGTGTTCACCTGTGATGAAACAACAGGACAGTGCACATAGTAGGAAATAGTACCTCAAAGTAAAAAAACTAATTGCTTTTTTTGCACTTGAAGCTAGTACATTGTTGAAGTGAGTTCACAACTGAGTTACTTGCTTCTAATGTCTTACTAAGGGTTCTCCAGACACAGGAAGCAATGTATTTCTGTGGAGTCTTGTCTGTCGCTCCCCTGGAAGAGCTAATGGATGCAAGCACAGCTCCCACATCCAGGAGCAATATGGTCCTCCATTTCAGAACAGCATGAATGCAGTAAGTCATGGAAAGATATGACTGTTATCTAACTCCAGTTAGAAAGTTTCTCACGCACTTTCCCCGAGCTGAAAATATAGAAATATAATAGGATTTAAAGCAAAGAAGAGCCATCATCATAGTATGTCAAATGTAAGAAAAATACAGAAGACAGAACATGAATTTCTACTTAGTCTTTATTGAAATGATAAATGCAATTGAAGCATTCTCAGCAGGCTTCGGCTATGGAAAACACTACCAGCTGCCTGGAAAATACATTAAAATTGTTGGTCAACTCTGTAATTGTATATTCAGCTGAAAGTTTGTCACTGGTGCTTTTTGCTGACCAATTCAGCATCACTGGTTAGATCAAACAACAGTGTTTGTATGCCAAACCTACAACGTCTGTCTTTGCTGCAGTGTCCGTAACGCAATATATCAGAAATAGCCACACGCAGCAGTTTTCTGCATCTCCTATACCTTTAACTTAATCAGACACAGTGTGACTCACAAACGTCTGAGATCATTTCTTTCTGCTTGTATGAGCTCAGGGAGGCCTCTTTAATTTATCACCAAATAAAGGCACAATTTGCTGGTGCTGGTGATTCTGGTATCAGCCTGCAGTTGCAAGAGTGAGAGACCTATTGGTTCATACGACATTGTCTACTTTACAGCCTTGCTCTTTTTGACTAAATAATCCTTGATTGCTTCACAAAACTCTCTTAACTTCATCACCGGATCAAGCCAAACACTAAACAGTGTTTATATTTCCACTTGGCTTCATTTGACTTTTAGAAACCTGGATATAATGCTTCCTTCCATGACTAAGTACTTACAAGGTACCCATGTTCAGGTTTAGATTCATTACATATATAAAAGTGAAATATAAAATTCAGTGCCAGCCCGTATTTAAAAATAATTTTTGCCGTATCATACTAATGAAAACATAGTGTCGCTTTAGAGGGCGTACTGTTGGCGTGAATGACAATACAAAACCTATGTGCATCCTGTGCAGTCAGAAAAGGCTTGGCAAGGATTTATGACACAGACAAAGGAATTCTTTCAAGGACATGTAGGAAAATAACCTGAAGTTATGAGACAAAAATACAGGACTAAGCAAGATCAGTCTGGAACAGCCTTCCTCAAGCTGGAATGGGCAAAAATGAAATGTACTCAAAGTTGCAATCTTTCACTTCCTTTTTATCTCTGAACTTGATATTCATAAGCTAGGAAAAGAATGTGCCACTGCTAGATGCAGCTTTAGAGGTACAGTCAGTATAAGACCAATTGCACTATCTAGCCAGAAACTTGAGTTACCTTTTGGGGTATTTTTTTGTTTGTTGTTGCTTTTTTTTGTTTGTTTCTTTGTAGTGTTACCTTTTTGCCAAAGTGGTCTACTGATCACTCCTAAGCATTTAGTTATGCTCTGTTTTGGAAAGTAAGACAGTACGAAGAAGAAAGACTATGGATCGCAAGACAAGAGATTTAAAACCAACTCCAGTTGGTTCACTGTGAAAAATGACAAAAAGTAACACTTTCTGGCTGATATAAGGTTTACTTCAGATGCTCACTATCATTATAGAAAAGGAAAAAAAAATCACATGCAAAGGTCAGATTCTGTCACTATTACTCACATTAGGCACTACCTTAACTTAACATGCCTCATGAAAAATTGAAGTCAAAATAATCTGACACATTATGGCAAAATGCCCTTTATCTAGCTCATACATCTATGAACAGACACTCCAATAACCATATTCAGGCTTTTAACATTATTTTTAAAGACAGTGTAGTGGACACAATTCTTTCATTCTTTCCCAGCAATTTTAAACTGATCTTTATTGATATTAGACAAACTATTCCTGACTTTTAATGGTGAAGGACTCTGCTAGATTCAAGTGTCTACATCTGAGATTTAGGAAAATACTTCTTACCACTCAGACTACTTATCTGAAAAATGCTTTAATTGCATAGATTGTAATTCTAGACCTAATAAAGTAAGCTTTCTCAGATGAAGTAGAATGATGGTTATAAATGTTTAAATTATAACTCAGACACTCCTCCTACATTCTTCTGATGTGAAATGTTCAGCATAAAAGCAGTAAATACTGTCTGGTTGTTATTTTAGTCACTCTTAAAGTATTGATTTTATACTAAACATAAGGAAATTAAAACCTTAAGGTGAAACCAATGTTTTTTCACAAGTTTACAGCCAAGTCAGTAGAAGGTTTGTTTAAAATATCATTCATAGCATATATTGACATTATAATATATCTGCTAATAATGAAACACAAAGGAAGATATAAGTGCACTTTACTACATATGCACATAAAAGAATATTATACATGACTGTTTTAAAATTATATGTTTTAAGTGCTGTGATATTAAACATTTAATAATTTGGCAATTTCTTTCAAAGACAACTATTAAAATTAAGGAAGAAGAGGCCAAATGTCAGCTCTGCTGAACTCCTGCCTGGTCCTGACGAGAAAGTATGTATGGGGAATGAGGACGAACCAATTTTTTCATTTTCTTGGACTAGATGAAGGTCAAATGTCTCCCACCATAAGATGGCTAAGTTCAGAGCTGTTTAAGCTGAGGCCAGCTGCAGCTAATGATTCTTTATGATAAAAATCCACTGGAATACTCTATATCCTTCCTTTTACCCAACCCCTGGCAACAAATGACCCAGTTTTAGGAGGTATTCACATTCTACATTTGCCCTATCTACATTTGAGCAATTTTAGACAATGAGAAAAAGCCTACCCAGGCTTTCTTGTTTGTGCAGTCTGCTGTTCTATGGTACAAAGGCTGAAACAGCACAAGTTATGCAAAGCTTCACTCTGTGCCTGCTTAAGGTGAAGGGCGTGGTTGCACATTGGTCTATAGAGCACAAGGATACAGAGGTACTGTGAACCACACCTTTTCATCTTTACATCATTTGTAAATTCAGAGTTTTTACCAAAAGCCATATCAGACAGTTTATGTATCTCATTCAAATGAAGGCTGCAGTATTAACCAACCATCCTTACTGCAAATTAATGAGATTAATGTCCCTGACCAGCAAATCTAGGGATGAGGTGATACAGTTAGGCAGAATGGAATTTTAGATTTGGTGCTGCTGCTGATCCGGTCTGATAAAGGAGTTACAGAAGAGACTTTCTAGAGAATACTGCTGTCAGTGGCCAAGTTGTGCCAGCAGTAAGGGGAACACTCTGTTTCTTCTCTTTGAAATACAAGAGCACATTCCTGTGCTTGTTCCCCCATTCTACTCCTAACACACACAGCGTCTACGTTTTTGAGATGAAGCCCTATCCAGAATTTCCATGTCCTTTTGCCACATTATTAAAGGCAGTGCATATCACTATTAATATATGTCTTCATCACAGTAGAATAGGCTCAATTCTGGTTTTGGAAAAATGCTCTGTATTAGGAGAGGACTAGTCCCTTAGGAGCCTGGGATTGGGCTGCAGGCCCTTCCATGGGCTCCCTACCCAAGTCTGAAAGAAGCCTCGTCCATACATGCGTGTCTGAACTGAGGATCCAGTACAATTTCAGGGGGAGGCTGGACATTTACAAGGTAGTTAAGTATGTAACATGCTTACAGAATTGGACTTTAATTCCTCTTTAATTACCCCATTTCCTGTCTCTCTTGCTACAGATCTGAAATTATCTGGATTGCTTCTAAATTGTATAATATTGCTTCTCTACTCCTGAAACACACAAAAAATTTTTAAAAGGGGAGACTTAGAAATTAAAGAGACTTATGACAATTTCATAGGTTCCACTGTCAAAGTCTACTACTTCTGTACATTGAAAGTCCAACTATTTATCTTGAGAGCCTTACTATCAAAATAATCTTCCTTCCCAATATTTATCAAGTTCATCACTGACAAGGTTTTGTTAACAAATGTGGGCATGCACAGACACATAACACAGACAAAGCAAACTCATTTTGCAAAGGCAAGAAGTTAATTTTCACTGTATGCTTAAGATAGGGAGTTGCTGTCTCAGTTTGATACAAAAGATACAGAGCATTTTCCTCAAAATTACAGCTATTCCTTTTTTTCCCCACATCACAATGAAGTTTCAATGAGTTAGTTTTTCTGTGTAGATTGGTTTATGAATTGCATTAATTAATAACTGCATTCTTTGAAAAATGTAACCAGCTCTTTAGCATCTGTCCCAGTCTTTTCTCTGTCTCAAATGACACTGAAAAAAGGAATAAAGCACACTTTTATCAGAAATGCTACTTCACTATAGGAATGTAAATGACAATTTGAAGCCTCTGAACACTGATTGCAATTGCTCTCCAGCAGCAAAAATAAAAAGTGGTTGTTTGGGTCAAAATCCCCAAATTGCCAGTGATGTGTAAATATTTCATCTGTAAATATCAGCTGGACTAGTCAATAATTTAAAAGTTACCCATAACACTACTGCCTTGACTGCACTACACTGTAGAGAAAAGCAAAGATGATAACAGAAGGGGAAACAGAACACATCACCTGACTTATCCACACCCCATCTTAAACATGGTGAGGCCTAATTAACAATAAGTTAGATATAAATTGAAGGAAATGTTCTTAAGTACCATACAGTGAATTGAAGTAATGTGAAAAGTTGCTGCTGAAAAAACACAATGCTTGAGCAAGTTGTCCACAGAAAACTGATAGATCTTTCTTTGGGCTTAGATATGCATAGGAAACTTTGGAATATCAAGCAATTAAACCTTCCCAAGTAAAACATCTAGGAAGAAAAGGTTATATTTGAGCATATTATGTATTAGTTACACAAATTACAGCTTTAAACAGTTATGATTTTGAATTTACTCCAAAATCAACTAATAATTTTGAAGTTGCAATTACGAGAAATCTAAACTTATTACACAAGTAATATGCAGTTTATTTACCAAAAAAAATTGCCTATATATTATATATATATATATATATATATATACATACATCCACACAGGAGTGAGACCTTTCTCCTTCTGCCTGCCATATCTTGACCCAAGAACAAGGAAAGAGGAATAAGGCAGTCTTGACACAATACTCCATACAGTTATTGCTGCTCTTTCCTTCCTTAAGCAAAAGGAAGGGGTGAGATAGATATTGCAACTCTTATTGGTGTTTCCTGAAGAAAAGATACTGCAAGAGAAATTATGCTTACATTCCTGGCTCTACCAAAAACCAAAATCTGACTTTTAAGATGAATTACACGTTGAATAACAAGCATTTTAAAATGTGTACTTATCACTGTGGATAAATCTTATCCTGAAGACGATAAATTTCAAAATTCTAATAAAAGATGATATCTGAGATATAAAAAGGAACAATAAAATAATATATTTTACCCTACAAAAACAATAAAAACTAACTGCTCTGTAACATTTCAGTCAATATAGCAATGCAATCAAATTTATAACTTTGGTAAGGAGGCTCAAGAAAACTAAATAAATTATTTCATGAAGTACTACAGCAAGAAACACTTGAAGAAAACTGTAGATAAATATAAATGCAGTTGATTAACTAAAGAAAATAACAGCAAAGAATTGCTAAGAATTAAATGCCAGGGCATGCCTCTACAGATCTACGAGGGCAGTCACATTATTTACTAAACAGTGAGGCATCCCCATGCCCTGTATGAAGGGCTCTGTATTTCTCTGCTTGCAAGACACAGAATGTTCAGGCTTATAAATGGTGAGCAGGATTGTGTGGGGTTGGAAAGACTTTTGTCCATCTCCCACTGCACACCAGCTCAAATACCTCTTACCATGGCAGCATTCCAGAGATGCACCAGTGCATCCCATGCCCACAGCAGAGCTACACCGCCGGCTCCTGAGGAAACACTCTGCTCCTTTATGGGTTTTGTAAATTGAGATACAGTGATTTCAATAGCATTATTTTGGCTTTATACCCTTAGATCTGATATGCAATGCAATAACTTCTGGCTCATGTCAACTTTTTTAGTGAAATATAAGCAAATAGTACTTTTTGTTGCAGACACTTGGTGATTCTGCAGCACTACTGGTAGCACACACACAGTGCACATAAACCAGTGTTTAGAGCAGCATTACCACAGATGAATCCTAATCCGAATCCTAATCCTAACCTGATGGATCATTTCTTATCCTGTATTTCAGGATCAATCACAAAGCCTCTTGAGTACAAGTAAAATTTGAATTACAAGGAATTTCAGGCCTCCTTATTTACCTTATCATTTCGCATAGACACAAGGAGGGCACATAAGCCCATGGAATCATTCAGTGAGTTGTGGTTTCAAAATACCTCTTTTTTTCTTTATCCTTTAGTTTTATATCGAATTTATATCTTATAATAAATTTATTTTATTTACTCAATGAATGAGGCAATGTGGTCTTCTTATGGTTAAGCAATGTAAAATAAATATATGGCTTCAATTCTGTATTGCTGGGTACTAAAAATTAATTACATTATGAATTAAGTAATAATTCCACAAAATCAGTTGTTAAAATCAGCTTACAATGTATCAATCATTATGTATGGTAATAACCAATTTTGGGGTGTAGGTGTTAGAAAGCATAACAAATATTTCACAGCAGTGATATTTAATTTAAAAAGGTAAAAAAAAAAAAGAAATCAAGTGTTTGAAAAACCTTCTGTCACTAAGCTGCCATCCAGAGCTGTAGCCTGGAAGTCACTTACAGACACCACTAAGCCACAAGGTTGTTGGCACTTGGCTCTACCGAAAATTAAAACATGAGACTAAAGGGGTAGAAGGGATGTAAAAATGCAGCCAGTGCATGCCACTGCTGAGTGCGTGCCATTTCACAGCTGTAATTTAAAGAGATCAGAAGGGGGAAAAAATGAAGCCCAATAAAAATGGAAAATGTTAGATTAATGACACAGTCATTAAAATAAAAAAGGTGGAGTTATATGATGAATGGACCTTATTTGAATTATTGAAATTAAACAAGTTATTGTAACAATCATTTTAAAAATCACATTTTACTAAGTTCAAGGAAGGAAGAAAAAAATAGAAATCTTCATGGGAATATTTCAAATTGTCAGTGGCTTTAAAAAAGTGATTTAAGATTTTCTCTTGTATCTTCTCTTTCAATTTTAGAATTTTAGTTGCCATATATTATAATGGTATTTTAGCTATAAAAGTAGTTTTCCACTCACTGTTCACTTGCCTTTCAAGGAGACAAACAGTTTTTCTTTCCTCTAAATGAGCACAATAAAATGGGTAAGCTGTCTGGGGAAAAAGACCCCAGACAAACTGGTGGTATAAAGCTCAACAGAAAAATGTGGTACAGAGAAGAGGCGATCTAAAGCATGTTTACTGTATGCCATGTAATTTATTCTAGTAGTCATGTTAGAATACGAGTTTCTCACTGCTGAATTATCGTTAGGTTTTGTTCAAAAACAAACCCATTGTAACTGCTGTTCCTGACAGTGTACTATAAAGAGAGTGGGGACAAAAATCTGCATGCAAAACTGTACCATGAAAAAAATAATTATGTAATAAAATCTGGGGCCATATCCTGCTAATATTCCATACAAACCTACTTCTATAAGCTCTGTGCATGTCTATATGCATTTTAGTAGACTAATTTTCAGCACTTCAATAAGTATTCTTCTATTTTCTTGTAAACCTTCCTGATGTATCAATAGAACTATCAGTTATGAAAAGATTGATATCAAGAGCCATCTAAATGAAAAATAGAATAAAAATGCAAACTATGGATGCATTTAGAAGAACCAAAGCTTCACAAGATTTTCCTCTCCCTAGCTGATGTAGGCAAACCAACAGATTGTCTTTCTGTCAGGCAAACCCTGATGGAGATAAATGTAAAGGCTGAAGTGCATGCCTAATTTTTACACACAAGCTGAAACCAGACCACGGATTTATGCTTCAAGGCAACCAGATTTCTCCTTGTGTACTCTTACAAACTGCTGTTGCACTCAGTCCATCTTGTTTAAATGCCTTTAAAGCCGCACACAGGCTCTGCCCCCTCCTCCACTCCTACTAATTATATACTTTTTGTTTGAAGAAGCAAGCCCTTTATTGCTCATAATTTTAGCTATCACTTGCTTGGGCACCTTCTACAGATCAATAGCACATAGTTAAGTGGATGAAAAGGCTAAATGTGATTGTCATTTGCAATTCAAGGTTGCGTGTTCCCCCACACACCCCCAACACCTTAAACTTCTAAGCGCTGTGCTTGGATTTCATTTTAAAACACTAAATTCCTGTTGCAGGTATACAGTAGCTGTACATTCAAAACCTTTTGTCTTAAATTAAATATCTGTCATTTTTTTAAGGCCAGAATACTGGCATAGGTTATAATAAAAACTAGCAACCAACCTGCAATTTTACAGATTCCATTGCTGGTGGCCATACATCTTTGATGGCAAAACTACATTGGTTGTAGCGCCATAAAATCAATAAATATTAACCTTTTCTGACACTTTCTGCACGGATGCTTTATCAGTCGCTGTCAGGTGATAGAACAGTCAGTGATGTACTGTATTTTTCGGCTCAGAACCCATACCAAACTAAGAAATCAATGCAGATTAACAAGCCTTTAAATACAAAAATTGGCAATGAAATTTTGGTTCTATACAATAAAAATTAAACCAAATCACAATACTGCAGGACCATAAATCTATCACAAATATTTCTAAAAAAGTGTGAAATATAAATATAGTATTTCTATGGAAAATTAATCACAATAATGAAATGAAATTAAATCAGTTTTATATTTAATGAATAACCAGTGTCCTAAACTAGGACACTGACTTAACTATTACAGCTTATAAAATTAAAATTGCACCCAATAATACAAATCCTGTATGTCAGTATTGTTTAGAAACTCAGAGCTCTTGCCTTGCTGAGATACACTAATAACAGTTCAATAGACTTAGAACTCAATTTCTAAACAATGCAAGCAAAAAAATAAAAGTTTACTGGAAAATGAAAATACACTATTTAAGTTATCTCCCACCTCATATAACTGTAACAATAACCATGTTTAGACCTAAGCATCTTAGAAGCCCAAGGCCTTTAATTATTGGAAAACATCTTGCTCTGTACAATCCATACTGTAGCAGGGTACAGACTGAAAATGTGGATTGGTTCTATTTCTCCCTGTCCTAAACACTGCAATTTCTTCTGTATAACACTGTACTTGTTTACCAGGGCATTAGAAATTATGTTTACTTATATATAATTCATGTTAATTTTTTATTAAATATGAGCCAGTCAGATAGCATGGCCTTTCCAAACACTTCAGGCGTCTTAAAAACTACCACAGATCTTGAAAGCTTAGGATATGTTTTATTACTTCTTCAAATATGGAATCTGATAAATTTTTGAACAACAGTGGCTATATGGGCCTATTTATAGTCAGAAAATCCTGAAAAATAATGACTATAATTTGGCTCTATTCATCCTATATTGCCAAAGCCTATTAGAACTTCTCTGTAGTTTTAAAATCTATTACCAAGTTTCTTTATAACAATGCAGATGGAGCATTGGTGTATGGGCAACAACTACCTTATTTTCAAAGTAAGAGATAGTACCTGAAACATCAAAGTAAATTAGCAAAATCTATGGAAAATACAGACATTAATGTTCCACCAAATTTTAGATGTATATATGCTCAGTAAAGTCAGTAGTAGGTACACAACAGTATTTGGAGAAACAGGGAACTGCTTTGGAAAATGCAATATAATGCTATGGTATGCAAATGTAACAAATTCAAATGCAATAAAAGCATTTTAAACTGAAGTACAACTTTAAATTTCCCGTTTCTTTCTACAAAATCTGCAATTCTATATTAGCCAAGAAAGAGACCTACTTCTGCCAATCAGCATCAGGAGCAATCAAATTGCAAATTCTACAATGATTTCTTTAAAAAAAACACTGGCAAAAATAACTTTAATCAGCTCAGTTTATCTGTTAATGCTAATATTGAAAAAAATCTCCATTTATTTTGAAAATCATCTGTAAGAAAAGAAAGAAAGAAAGAAAGAAAGAAAAAGAAAAGCTGTGAATTTAAGAAAAGACAAAGTCTAGAAGTTGATAAAATTTAAAAATATTTTTTAAAAATATTCTGCCTAAAATTCTCTCATGTCACAATGTGGACATCACATTAAAGCTTACTTCTGCATGGCAGAATCACCCCAGAAAGATGGCACTGACATTGGAAAGTGGATGATCTTTAGACTAGGAGCCACTTGTGCACCTGCACAGCCACCTTTTGAAACCCACTTCATATCGGAGTCTTATTTACCTCACATAAAAGCATCCCCCCAAAATCAATCCTTTTTTTCCCATTTTTGGTGACAAAGTGGCAACAAAATCGAAGTACTTTCAGAATAAGGCGTTCTGGTGTCTCCATCAAAGTGTCATTTGCTCTCTCTGTTTTTCCAAGATCCTCAGGAGCCTTACACTGGTTATGCTAAGTTATAACCTTTTACTCTGTGTCCCTGAGTACTCGGCCAATATCCCAAACCCGACCATATCTTTGGTGTTGACTGTTGCAATTGGTGTTGACTGTTGCATACCAGTCATCAGATACGACAATGCCTTTATTTATCCAAAATGCTCTATTTTTAATTTTAGAATGATTGCCTTTTATAATTTTAAAATTGATATCTCAACACATTACAAGAAATATATGCAATCAGTTGGTCACTTCCATAGCTCAAAGGTTTGCAGGAAACAGCACATGCAACAAAATCTCCCCCACAGCTTGATATGTACTACAATTAGGGCAGTGCTGAATTACAGATAACTGAGATTTCATTATTTTCATATGCTGATAAACCTCTAACTTCACATTTCAGGATTTTTGTTTGAGTGGATAGAAGCAAACACAAGTAGCTCAGCAAATTTTACTGACATTTTTGAATTTGCTCAGAGGAAGGTAGACTAGAAAAGAAAGGGTCAACAGCAATTAATAGAACACTGAATACTATTGTAACAGTAAGGATTTGTAGATAAATCCTTACCAGACGAGGCTAACTTGAGTTGACTAGAAGCAGCTTTATCCCACGGGCACTTTGTGGTGGTGACATGCACTAATATGTGAGGACTCCAAATGTTTCACCACGGCTTTTTCTTTCTAATTTTACATTACTCAAACATTCCAGGAACTACTAAAACTATTTTACTGAGTGTACAATTGGTTGTTTAATAACTTCAAATTCTTGAAATAGAGTTCCAAATTTTGGATACATATGTCAAATCCAAAATCAACGTTACATTAAAAATGTTTGCCTAAAACCTTTTGATGTATCTTGAGATAACTTGATAATCAGTTTTGACTTTCTTTGCTATCAATGGATGATTTAATTTTATGTTTCCTCTAGATACTATTACTTCAAAGTAGGTAAATTCTTTTAAATCTCCTAAAACCTATTTTCTGAGAACTGTTATCTGCTATTAGTTCCCAGACTGAATAAGAAGTACCATTTTGGCAAAGTATAAAAGAAGTAGGAGCACAGTTTAGCATGTAGTATGGTAGTTATCTTAATGCCTTCTTTGTAAGTACATTATACACTGTAATCCCAAACACTTACAGAGCAACCCACTCTTAACTACAGGACAACTACCAATAAAAACCTATTCCATCAACAAATATCCAAGTTTCTGAAATGCTATTTAAGCAGGGATTGTGACGATTAGTAACTGATCTTCTTTAAATACCAGAGAAGTCATTCTAAGTATATGGCAGAAACCTGTCCAGCAACTCTGCTTTTGGATGTCAGGTACTTTCTCTATTTCCCAAGGAACTGGAATTACACCCACTTAAACCAGCAGTACCTTTCATCCAGACTTGCGGAATCTGAACCACTGATCTGAATTGTCTGAAGCCCAGAGCTTTTATTAATGCCCAGGTTCCTATGCAATTTATATGAAAATTGCACTCACTTTAAGGTCTCTTTTTACTATCAGAGAAAATTATATGAAAATCATATTGTAATGACTCAGAGAATGAAAACATCTGTATTAAATCTGCAGTGGTTACTTAAGTACAAACCATTTCTTTGATGTTAGATATTGATGAGCACATACTCATTCCAATAAATGCAAGACATGCATAAAATATCCTAAATTCAGAAGACGTACTAAGAAAAAGGGGTTCCCCACTAACTGGCCAGCTGGGAGTTAAGAGATATGATATCTGTCTCCATGGCTTTTTGACATGATACAAGAATTATAGATAGCTGACATGAAATGTATTTATATGAGATATAGTTTCATATTATGCTCTTATATGTTCACCAAGAAAGTGAAGCAATCTTTCTTCTGTGAGACTTCTACCTATCTTCATTTCCTTTAGTGCAAACAGTTATAGACAAGCTCCTCTCTGAACTGATAATTTTTTAGAGGTCATTCAGCCCATAATTTCAGGTCCTAGTCACTATCCTGATGGTCCTTCTTAGGAAATTGGACCCAGTGGGAACGTTTTTTCCTTCTGCTTAGTCTATGGGTCAGCATTTTCCTTCCCTTGTACTTCTTAATTCCCTTAAGTGGCAATTATTTAAGGTAGAGTTAGAGAAGGTGCAATCTACATTCATCCAATAAAACCTAAATATTAAAAAGGACAGAAAAATCCAGCATGGTTACTAAGGATATATGGGAGAGCATTTAGCATTTGAAAGGTACCAAAGATCTGGTAAATGAAAAGATGGAAAAAATTATGAAGAACTATTGGAAGTAAAATAGAAATTAGAAGTACAAAAGAACACGAGTATCAGACAGACAAGGCATCCTACTTACAAAGGTCAAGACTCAAGATGCCATGTCAAGAAATTAATGGAAAGTCAGTGCAGCACAGATTGGATTAATGAAAGCAAACAAAAAGGAAGTCCAGAAGAAATTTTAAAAATCAGCAAGGAATTGCAATGATTTGTGATTCATTGGAGCAATTATTGCTGAGGGCTCTTCTCTTCACTTATGACCCAAAGTAGTTAAGCACTGAGCACACAACTAACACTGTGATTCAATCTCCCATATCTATGTTCTGGCTTTGCTCAGATATTTAATTAATTTACTTCACAGTAGCTGGTATGTGCTGAATTTGAGCTGGAAACAGTGTCATAGGGGTGATTTTGCTAGCCCTGAGCAGTGTTTGCACAAAGTCAAAGACTTTTCTTGTTCCCCACCCCACCAGTGAGGAGGCTGGGGGTACACAAGAAGTTGGGAGGGGACACAGCCGGAACAGCTGACCCCACTGACCAAAGGGACATTCCATAACATAGGGCATCATTTTCAGCATGTAAAGAGGAGGGGAAAAGAAGCAAGGGGGATGATGTTTGGAGTACTGGCATCTGTCTTCCCAAGCCACCATCACATGCCATGTTCCTGTAGGTAACACCAGCCAGCCCATGCAATGTGATGAATTAATTCCTTGTGATTGCTTTACCTAATAAACTGCATTTATCTCAGCCTAGGAGCTTTCTCACTTTTACCCTTCTGATTCCCATCATCCCTCCACTGTTGGGAATAAATGATTGGGGCATGGCACTTAGTTGGTAGCTGTAAACCTTGGCAATGTCAGCACTTTTCTGATTCTGAAATTATTTGCTATTACTTGTGCAGTAATGAAACTATGCCTAAAAAGCAAGTAATTTTGTGTAACTTACAAAAAAAAAATCTAAAACTCAGACAAAGACTTGCAAGCAGATTTACAAATACTAATCTTTAAGCTATTTATAGAGAATAACTTCAGTGCAGGTTGGTGGGATGCTAGTAACATCTCACAGGAAGAAAAAGCGTAAAGTATCCTTTAAAATAATGCACAGCCACAGGGAAAGCCACCAAGAGGTGGTGGCATTATGTAGGCAAAATACACCCTGTTATGGTTATTTAAAATATAGTTCCCATAGGTCTTCAAAATACTGTTAGTTCAGCTCTACAAGTGATGAAATAATTAGTTCATAATGGAGATAGCAGAGTTGAGAAATTTATTTATAGCTATTTATTATTTATATTTTCATTGCAATTAAATTTTTAAAAATATTTATAGCACAGACTAGGAATATATAATTATTTTCAATACAGTTTAAATATATAAGTTATTAAATAAGTTTTGTCTACCATATATATTAAAAATTTACCACACATTTTAAATCAAAATTTTCATTCTTCAAGTTGCATCTTATCTTTATTTTATATTTACATTAAAGAAAATAAAAAGATAAGATCTTTATATTTCTTAGAACTTCAGCATAACTTCCCTGGATGATAGACTAAGAGATCTACTCTTAAAAGAGTATAATAGGAAAGCAATTTAAATGTTCAGAGTACAGGACAATCTCCACATAAAAATATCCTTAATTATTCCTAGGCACTACACATCTTCATTTTTTATTCCTCCTGTAAGATTATTATCTTTCATTTCGTTTGTTCAAAATTTTTTCTTGATGACCTTGATATCCCAGTTTTTCGTGGGATATCTAGGTGGGATTTTCTCCAAATTTTAATGTGTTGATATTCCAATACTAGTATTTTATTATTTACATTTGCCACATACTATTATGTATATATATATCTTCTAGCACAATTAAATATTTTTGCCTTTCTAGATGGCTGTCAAGTCTTAAGAGCTTTCTTCTACTTCTGCACTTAAATATTTCAGCCTTGCTTTAAAAGTTTTATGTTAGGATAGCCTATTTTTAGCTCCAAATAGGCAATAATGTGGCTCGTTCTTCATGAAGGATATTTTATCCATTAATATAATGAAATAGTATCTTGGAGTAAGATTACCTTCTTTTCATCGGTGAACCTGACATCCTTGAAGAGGCACCAGTTTTTATGGACACCAGCAGGGATCCAGCATGGGCAAGGCAAGGAATTTGCAAGTCAGATGCCCATGCAAGGGTGCTTTGAGGGCAAATACAAGGTGGGCATTAAGGGTTCAACAAAAATTCAGTCCTGAGGAGGGTTTGACTATCATCCACTGTGGCACAGCTCCCTTGCAGGCCAGCCAAATGGTGCCCAACTTTGGAAACTAGAATGCCATAGAGAGGAACAATGGGAGAGGAGGCACACACCAACACCCAAATTAAGTATTTAGATATGGGCAAAGAGATTCATCTGCTCAGGAGGAATAGCTCACACCACAAAAATTAGTTGCCCTGCTACAAACTAGGATAATTCTCAGAAAAGGAACAATGATGACTGTTTGGAGGACCGTGGACAGAAATGCACTGAAAGAAAGCAAGATTGTGACTGCATGGTTTTGGTGCTGTACACAATATGGAAATCCCTGTGCAAGGGCCCTGCAGCTTATGGCACACAACAGGATACCTGTTATACCTCCACTGAGCAGAGGTATTAAGAGTTGCTCCAGACTTTAGTCTAGGCACTATTTTCCTCTTCCTTTAAAACTTTATTCTGAACGTTTTTTCTTTAGTGAGACTGATTGGCTTTCATTCTTACCTGAGAACACCATTCACTTAAAGGTTGTAACTAATATTAATAGTGGTGGGTTTTGAATATTAGATTATGTAAGGTTTGCATCAAAATATTTCAACACCTCCTTTCATGTCACTCAGCAGGAATATATGCTGATTGTTCAGGAAAAGCAACTAAGAAACTATGAAAGGAGTCTCTGTGCTCTTCAACAGCAGCAGAAAAAGCTATATCCTAGGGAAAAAAAAAAGACAAAGTACTTTCATGGACTCAAATTTTTTTTCTATTTCACTTGCTACCTGGAAAGAACCAACTCTGATGTCATGACCACCCAGATAAAAATACTGGCTATAGAAGCTCTGCTTCCATACAAAGCCTTCTAATAAATGACAGTTCTAAAAAAAAAATTACTTCTTTTTTTTTAAACATAGATTAATCTTTCCTGAAACACAATAATACATAATCTACATATGTTAAAAAGAACGTAGCTTTCTCCTTTACAAACAGAAAATCATTTATACTAGGTTTTTATTTCAAGCACACACTAAAATTATTATTCTTCACAAAAGAGGAAAGGGAGTGTCTGCCAATCAACATGACACGCTATTGAAAGACTGGTACTAATAGCTATGACAAGAGCAAACCTGTTTGAAGCAGAGCTGCTGCTGCCTTTTTCTTTTTTTAAAGTATACCAGCCATCAAAAAAAATGTTTTATCTGACTAGAAACCCAAGCAATATTCTGCTGCAGTAACAGCTTGCACCTGATTTGCCTATATCTAGCAATGACAATTTTAATATTCTTTCAAATGACAGCATTTAAAGTATTTTATTTAAACAGTGATAAAGACTAAGAACATTAACTATTAAAAAAATAAGTTACATACGCTTGCAAACAAAACTGTGTATCTATTCTTTGGCGGTTTTACATCAGGTATGAATTACAAGTTTGCATAAATACTCAACTGACTTGTATTTCCATTGCTTCATTGATAAATAGCATTTACTGATTTTATATTTTTATAGTTTGATAAATTGAGAGAGTGTAAGAGCAAACAGGCTTTTATTACTACATTTTTCCTATTTTTTTAACTCTAAATTTCTACCAAAGAATCAAAAGACGCAAAAGGAAGGAGTAGCAAAAAAATATTTAGAAGTAGAAAAGTGCCAGGACACTAGTATAATTGCTGTATTATCAGGTTCTGTGTGTCCAATTCACATTCTGAATAAGTCTGCAGTTTCCACTTGGTAATACAGTTATACCTTGATAAAATCACATAATAGATCACACCATAACTTTTAGCAATCAATTTTTTCTCTTAATAATTTGATAAATGTAGCTGTCAAGTGGGATAAAGATCACAATTTTATTTGGGATTAACTATTTGAACTTTCAGAATTCCATTCATGAATATTGCAACTGTTACAACTGATAGGATCACAATTTTGTCCCTTGTTGATGATGCAATCATGCTGCATGTTGCTGGTACAGCCCTGTTTCTCAAAAGCTAAAGAAACTGAAAGCGAAATCTGTGGAAAGCACAGCCTTCTGAAAAGTGTACATAAAGTCTGCAAAAATAATTTTCAAACATACATAAAAGAGGAGACAATAACACAGTAAGGGAACTGCCAGGAAAAAGAGTAGAATTTTATATGTATTCTTCAAGCATATTAAGTAAATAAATAAATGTATGTTACAATTTATTTTATCAAGCATTTAATGACATTCCAGAAACAAACAGTTTAAGTGAGTGTATTTCCACTTCAGGCTCAAACAGACTAAGAATTTAGCACTGATGATGGGAATGTTGCCTCTCTTGGAAAGAACACTTTGGGGGACTTACCTGTCTCCTTGGCTATTCCACTGCTATCAAACCACCCAAACACTTTTGATTCACAAACACTGCCCTTACCAGGAGGCTGTATATTAACACTGTTTGAAGATTTAAGAGCAGAGAGGACCATTAGATAATAGTCTGAGTTCTGGTATATCAAAGCCCGTTTACGTTTTGCAGTGAACCCAGCAACCTTGGACCCTCCTAAAACCTATTTTCCAGAAAGACATCCAGTCTTCTCAAGGCTCAAAGGAACAGAACAAGAATAATTTCTTTTGCTAGTTGCTGCCAGAGCTCAATTGACCTCATATTTAAGTGTTTGCACCTTGTTTCTCATTTCAATTTGTCTGACTACGCTTTCAGTAACTGATTTTTCTTAGGCTTTTCTCAGCTAGCCTAAGAGTAGCTCATGTCTGATATTTTCTCCCTGTGAAGCAACTCATACACTATAATCAAGTACCTATCTATCATTTGGTCATGAATTATGTAACTCTTCATGAACACTAAGCGTTCAATCACCACGTAGGCAGCCAACTGCCAAAACACAATCGTCACGATCTTTGTTTTGTGAATGCCCAACCCCAGAGGCACCTATAATTTTCACAGAGGCACAGGCACACAAAGCTGTACTTTCAAGCATTCCCCAAAACATGTCTGTGCAGAGTGGGGAAGCAGCTCACACTTTTAGTTCTGCCAAATCCATAGGAGTAAGTGATCCTCCACTCCTACTCATGGGACTATGGGTAGTAGACTCTCTCACCACACACTGGAAAATGTGAGTGCTTTGCAAGCATAGTATCACTGTCACATTAAAAAAAACTAAACAACCTTACCAAAGAGTACAATGAATTGAGCTGACTTCACTGATTTCTTTTTTTTTTTTTTAATGACTTCCAAAAAGTATTTGGCATGATTGCTAATTCTAAATTAACCATCACCAAATTTTCTGTTCAGTGCCTTAAGCAGTTCCCTAATCACACAGTTGACTGTCGTGAAGCCATTTTCCAGCAAGAGCTTTGTGACTCAAACTATGGAAGCATTGCACATATTTTGCATATGAGGAAACTTGTATGAAAAGCAGGACCATTACATCTTTTGCTCAGTGAAAAAAAAAATGGGTTATTCTGATTTCTAGGGCTGCATTCATTCTTGGAAATAATCTCCAATTTTTACAGTGCAGCATGGAAATAATGATATGAAAAAAAACCCCTCAGTATCACTGCATAACTTTCAACACTATCACAAAACCAATAAGGAGAAAACTGCTTCCCTTCTCTCTGAAAAACTTTTTGCTTATGACCAGTTTAGTTTTGTTTATGACCAGTTTAGTATCCACAGAAGGCTGGTATAGCACACTGTGAGATGACATGAACTCTGCAGCTATTGGAATAATGGAGATATTCAGGCATAGATATTACACTGGTTGGACAAAAATAATGCATCATAATAGAATCACGATGTTTGTAAGACAAGAGCTCCTAAATGATGAACATTTAGTGCAAACTGAAATTATCACCACCAAGTGATGCTGCTCCAAAGCAGACAAAGCACCAACAAAGAAAACTGGAATACTGATCCCTTCCAAGATCTACCACAGGTACTGGGCTCTTCTCCTGTCCCACTTGACAAAGTATTCAGGTTCAGTTCAACTCGATATTGCAATGTAGCATCAGTTAGAAGAAAAAAAAATGAAGAATTTTGGAAATTTAATGAACACAAGAATCAAAAGAGTTCTTCACCTTGCTTTGAGACTCACAATTCAGAAGTCCATAGTAGGAAACTCAGGGTTTTTTTAAAATCAAATAATCTAATTTCTTGAAAAATCACTAAAATTATAGTCACCAACATGATATGACAATTTGCTCATCTATCGCATTCATTTTCCATTTGTAATGACATACATTCAGATTTGCCCATGGATAAGAAGAATGTACATAAACAGCTTCCACTAGAATCAAATTTCTACCACTTAAACATTACCTGCAAGATTCCTGAGCTTGCTAGTAAGCCCAATTCTGTTCTTAGAACAGTTGTAAGATCTATCAGTATCTTAAACGTGGTTTTAAAAAGAAAATAAATTCACATTGTGGATAACGGATAACAGTCTCTGGATTCCTGGCTTTTTTTCCAACAAAATTTCAATTTTAACACGGACCTTGAGAAAATGGGTCAGAGAATATCAAGAAAGAGGCACCAAGCTCCTACAGAACAATACACAGACATTTTAAAAAACAGATTTGATGATTCGTATAAAAATTAAGGTTAAATGCATAAACTGGTATTTGAAGTGTGGCCTAGCAAATTCAATTCACAATTTTATGGGCACTGCATATATCTTTGTTGGCTTGTGTGCATTAAAGGCCTGCTGTTCAAATGTAGTGAATTTTAAAAGTTAAAGACAAAAGTATAATCCAGACACTTATTGTTTTAAAATATGTAAGATTTATATGGACTATAGTTGTATTGTTAAATTACTCCCTCTATGACAGAGGGAACCTACAGCAAAAGGAGGAAATTAAGTCTGAAGACTTTTTTTTTTGGTATTTCTATATACCAGTTTAGAACAGAATTACAATTGCAGTACAGTAATTACAATTACAGTATCATTCTCACAAATGTAAAAGCCAACTTCTTTTGCCTTCCATGTTCCACAACATCTCCCTTAGAAATGCAGCTTCCTCAACCTCCTTACTACCATTGACCCCATAAAGCAGTATAGTAGCTGCCAAAGAAAGCGAAATATAAACTAATATTAGAGCATTATATTATTGTAGCAGGGCATCTCACCGCCCACAAGAGCTTATCTTTTGTTTGTTAACCAGCCAGATAAACATGACAAGCTGTCTTACAGTGAATTATTTTGGCACCATGGGGTTAACATCTCCCAACTGCCAATAAATGTCTTACTGATGGAAGCATGATCTGGAAAGATAAGCCGGATTTTTGACAGACAGATAATCGCTTTACAACCTGTAAGAGCCACACCAAACTTCCACAAAGCAGAAATCTTCTACGCATTTCCCTGGAGATGTGTTCAGTTTCTCCCATGAGAAGAGACACCTGCTTTGTGGCTACTCCCCAGGGATTAAGTGAAGGAACGTGCACATTACCATGGTTTCAGTGGTAAGTTAGTTTTGACTCCTAAGCAATAATATTTTTTTTCTATCTATCTCTAATATAGGTATCTTGATATTGTGCATTTTTCTGTTATGCTCTAATCTACTAGCAGTACTTTTTAGTTTTATACTCTGTAGTAAGTGATTCTGATTAAGATCTTTCATCTACTATCTCTTATCTGTTTCATAAATAATTTATTTTATAAATAGATCTGACTTGCCATCATTAGAACTTGCAGGCCACAGTGATTCCTTGAACTTAAACTGTTGCCAAAATCTGAGGCTAAGGCTGGTCTGAAGCTTCAACTCTTCCCACAACAATTATAAAGAGCATTAAATTTAAATTAGAAATCCAACTGTCAATCTTAATTTTACAGATTAGAAACAGACTTGATTTTAGTCCCAGTCACATCCTAAAGGTACCCCACAGCTCCACTCTTGATGGGCTGTGGTGAAGGAGTTTCTGCCTGTCTTGCAAAGTGGCTGGAGTCAGTGTCTGTCTCTTTGCCAGCGAGGAGGCTTATTCTATTTCTATCTGCTCAAAGAAGCAAAAGGGCTGGCTTTCCTGTTACAAAGCAATATTAGAACATAAAAGACAGACAAATATGTTTAAGTTAAAAGAAAAAAAAATCAATCTTGTATGACACTTTCATACTCCTATCCTCCTAAGGGGTTCTATGTCATGTTGTAGATTCTCTGTGGGTGCAGCCAATGACCAATAAGTCATCAGTAACTGTGAACCAGACACAGAACAAATCTTATTTTTATAAGGGATGTTAGCCAGGGCACAGGAGTTGTCCTTCATCCCTCTAAAAATCTTCTCTAAAACCTTTAACTCTCAGATGTCCAGCGGTCAGAAATGGATTGAAAAGAAGAAAAGAGACTTCCTTTAATTTAACTATGGTATGAACACACAATTATCACCCAGGTTCCTCTTTAATAGTGTTTCTTTTTGAAAGGAAAACACAATATCATCCTTTTAGTAATGGGATTACGCAAACAATGTTTCAAGACTTGTTGTATACCAGTTCTAGGCCAGTCTTTCAATAATCAGGTGACAATCTGTTCCTGCTAGTCCTAATATACGTGCACACTACCCTGTTCAGTGCAAGGGGATTTCTGCAGTATAAGAGTAAACGTACAGAAAATAAATATCATTAGGAAACAACACACTGATGACTGTTTTCCTGTGCTACCAAGACAAGCAAGTTGAAGAGTTTTAACCATGTCATGCTGCAATGAACAATTAATTTATCCAGATATAGTCTTGAACTAATAATGGGAAAATGTACATAAAATGTTTGTAATTTTGGAATGTTAGTGATTCTATCACCGTTACAACTCTCTGTTATATCTGTCTATTGAAAGCATTTATTTTTTCTTATTAAGTGGGATTATTGTAGTAAAAACCCAACACGGTCTGGATTTAAGCTCTGAGCTGAATATTCATTTGCTTTAGTGAGAACTATGGTGAAATGTGATCAGTTTTCTGACCTATTTTGAAATTGGTATTCTGCCAACTGGCATTTTGTTTGCACATCCAGATATTATCCACCATATGCTGACATGACATGATGATTGGTTCCAAAATGAAGTGGAATACTTGGCAAATAGAAATATATGGTACAAATAATACACTGCCTCTAGTCAGGAAAGCAAGCAGTCATTTTAAGAAGACTAAGAGGTTTTAAAATAACTACAGTGTACATACTGCACAAGGCTGCACGAAAACTCTCCAGGTTTTGCTTATTTACAGGTATGAGGGTATCAAAAACTATGAAATTAATTCCTTACACAAGATTCAAATCTGACACCGGAGTACTAATAGTAGTAATTCAATGGAAGATTAATTTGCATCTTAGGGAGACTTTGGCCCACAAAGCTTCTTCCTCCTCTGGATTCCCCAACTCTTTCTTCTCACCATCTGTTCTTTTTTCCCACTGCTCTGACTTGTCTTTCCACCCAGTGATGTCTAAGTTATCTGCCTCTTCTGCATTAAGATCGCATTTCATTCAAGCTCCACAATAATTTTGTATTATTTCTCCTAAGCTTCTACCATTGAACTCTATTTTTCTCCTAACTTGATTGTTCCATTAATCTTCTGCCTAACAGTCTGAACAGTAGAATCTATTAAAAAACCCCCACCAATGTAAATCCAAATAAAAACCCAAAAAACTTGTTCCTAAACAGGAAACACCCCATCTCTTTTCTTTTAATTCCTGTTTCCAAAGCAATGGTTTTGTTTTGCATTCTTCCAGTGACTTCCATGTGTGTGCTCTCTAACACAAAGCCTAAAAACATACATCTAAGTTGTCGGTTCAGCTCTGCTGTTCTATATTTTAATGAGGAACAGTCTACTTTTTTGTAATGAAATCTAAGATTTTTTAAAGCAGTACATTAATTTGCCACTGTATTGCCTATGGAATTCTGTTTTTCTGTTCTTGGGGGAATAGGCAGAGGGATTTAATAAAAATGTTAAAAAATATTTCTGCCTAAAAGTCCAGTTAGATTTCAAAATCTAAAGGCATTTAAATAGCATGCACTTCTGATGTTTATTTATTGAACTGCAAGATTTGCTTGTGTAACATGAATAGATTTCAGTGCTTAATGCATAATCTTCAACCCTGGAAAACTTGAAGAGGACTAAGCCCATTCTAAAACCACAATCTTCTTCAGAATAAATGATAATAATGTCTTGTTTTGTTGTTACAATCATTTAAGCAAGTGCATTTAGAAAAGAATTTGTAAGCAAAGGGAGGAAGGACCTTACCAGCATGCAAGTATGCCAGATCAGGATTTTCAATGTCTGGGTGTAGTTCTTTCAAGTGGTTACGAAACTCCACAGGAATATTTGTGCCATAGTCACACCTAGGACAGTTATACATTTTTACTCCTTCATGCTTTCCCGTATGCAAGATGTGTTTACGGATATTTTCTGCACAATTAGACCTAAACAGCAATGAAAAAAAGAAAAAAGAAATATATTTATTTGCTACCAGTGATTCAAATAAAACCCAGTGTTATAACAGAAAATCAGTAGTCATCACTCATTTTTCATTATCTGTAGAATTTTTTTGCATCCTCTTAGGTTTTGCATAAATGTGGTCCTTTGCACAAAAGCTCCCATAGCTGTTTCAGGTTAACTGTACATCACATCTGAACCAGAATGATTGATTTGTTACATTTACAGAATTTCTATTTTTCTCATAGTAGTCAGTGATGGACCAAAATTAAGCAAAAGTCTTTACTTAGCAAAACTGAAATACACAAATGCCTATAATACTCCCAGTGGAGCTCACATGAGCCTTTCCTACACAGTTCCTAAATTCAACAGGAGTTGCTGTGAATGATTTTTGCAAGTATGTTCCACCAACTTTCATCTCGCTGTGTGAACTGTTCATAGGAAAGAGAATTGAGTTGTTCAAGTTTACATCTTTTTGAAAACACACACAGATTCTGGTTTACATCTTAAACACAGCTTTTGTGAAAGCAGTGGAGTTTTTATGCATAAAAGTCAAATTACATATACAATTAGTTTAACACATTTCAAAACAATATTTATAATTATATTTCTGAAAAAAGTAGTAAGAAAAGATTTCACATTTCCCTTATTCACAGAGAGATCCATATGGCAGCAATTTTTAATTTCTAGTCATTAAAATTTTCCAGTCTCATTACAAAATTATTTTGCATTAGAATTTCCTACTTATTTAAACTTAGTGATGAATCCTACATAAAATACACTGTCGCTCCATTTATTTCAATCAGAAATAGTATACATTTATTCTTGACTCAAAAGAACAGAACTGTCCATGTGTACTATTGCTTTGGGGTTTTGTTTATTGTTTAGACATTCTTATAGCATATACTATTATTATTGCCAAACTAAGAACAGTAATTCAGCCTAACTGAAAAAAGTACAAACACTCGTGTAAACGACATAAATGCACAATATTTCACAAATACTCAAATAAGACAACTTTAGCATTTTGGGCAACTGGTTATATACCCATCACTGATAGAAATTCCACAGTAACAGGCACCTAAAAAAAGGACCCCCAAAATAAACTGGAAGTAGCAGCTTGGAGTTCTGCTGGAATGCTTGTCTCTCCCTCGGAAATGGTCATAGTAAAGTTGGTATCTGCCTTACGGTGCTGCCAAAGCTCACCCTCTGTCATGTCCATCTGCTATATACTGGTATAATGATCAGATGCCTGAGAATGTCAGAGAAGACACTTATCACTGAAAAATATAGAAAATATTGGTCCTCAGCATCTTTCAGGATTCAGCCCTAAAAAAGTTACAATGCTCATAAATGTTGTTAAAATGAAATATGTATTTTACAAAAAAAGGAAAAAAAGGTAGTGTATACTGCAATGAAAGCAAGAGACAACCTGGTAACCTTCTATCATAGGTTATACTTTAAAGGGCAGTAGATTAAAGCAGAGCATACGAATCTGAAATAAAATATCTGTGTTCTTTTAGCTCAGCTCTCATACTATGCTAAGGAAAGAGATAAAACTTTTTACTTTGAAATATTTCTGTGAAATATATAAAGGATCTATGGAAACCTATGTAAGAGTTGTGAAGAAAACCCAGCCTGTTCAAGCCATAAAAGGCCAGTTCTATCTCCTTTGATTTAGAATTTGCTCCAGCCACTTTAAACAGAGCAATCCTGAAGCCTCATTTATTCAGTCATCAGTAAAAATCTGTCGCTAAACACACCAACATACAGATATAAAAAATTTAAACCCGTATTTTTTCATGTGACAAGGCTAGGAAGGCTTAATCAGAAATGGGGAATATGAGATCACAAGGCATTACAAATGGCCCCTCATATTAGGTTGCAAAGCAGAAATTGCCATCATAAGGTAAGCCATGATGGTAACAACTGGCAAATCCAAGCACTTTTGAAGCCAAGTGATACCTTTAAATATGACAAGACAAAAGTGTACTGCATATAAAATGGTTTTTAATTATTCAGTGTGCTTTGAATGTGTGTTTTATTAGGAGTTTTCTCCCACGTACTGTACAAGTATGTTATTATATGTCTGACACAAAACACCCCCACCAACACATTCTGTGTAGTTAAAATCTCTTCATAGTGTATGAGTAAACACAGAGGTCTGTGATTTTAAGCAGCACTCTGTTTTTATTAAAGCTATCTCACTACAAGAATATAACTAAAACATTACAATGTTGCAATAGGAATGATAGTTAAGCTTTTGACAGGCCTTGTATTGTAAGATTCACTTCCGGGTGTGTATAAACCTTAAAATAAAGATTTCCTTTGTTCTGAAATTTGGAAAATGGAGCCCAGCACAATAAAAATCATTTGAGGAAAGTCCTTCTAATTTTTAATTTACAGTCTGAATTACGACTAACAAATAAATGCAGGTTTTAGGAGACTAGCCAGTATTTCAGTAAAGCTAGAGTTGAAGTTTCGAAGTTAAATTACTATTACCATTGCTTCATGTAAGCACGCTTTCATCCTCATGATCCATTTTTAAAATCAAACGTATATATTTCTGTCAATTTGTCCATGCTCTGAAGTAACAGGAAGGGAACTCATTACAGAGACTTAATTAGTCTAAAGCTACAGTCAATGAGTTCAATATTCAATTCTGATGTAGAGAAACACATAAAAATTTTCTTTTTATTTCAGGTCTTGCAGTAAGTCTTCTTACTAGATGTGAAGAAAGATTTGAGACTTGATGCAAACCCCCAAAAACCCTATTAAAGGGAAGAGGGAGGCCTGTATGGATTTTTCAGTGTCTTGTCAGTGCCATACACAGTGAAAGAGGAGACGGAACATGTTGCTAAGGTACGTTGCAGATGAACAGGAATTATGAGGAGCTGAAAAGTTCAGCCCATACTTCCCATTCAACAAACCTGTATGACCTCCTCTGTGAAAGACTGATATACTGGGAAGGGCATAGGTCTACTCTCCACATCCAGGAGAGCTCCCACATTTCTGTAAAGGATAACAGTTTGAAATAAGAGAGACAGATGGCAAGATTCTCCTGAGAAATGCACCTACTGCTTAAGATGAACAGAAAACGTCTTCTGGAAGAAGACAAAAAAAAGGGCATTTGTCCCTAATGTTCATCACACAGCAACGCATTCCCATTGCTGCTCTAGCTGGAGATTCCATGCTGCCATTACAAGTCCATTCTTACCAACCAGGTACCTTTTTCTGCTCTCAATAAATTAAAGGGTTTCTGCATATTCAAGTATCATAAACTGGAAATGACTCTTCAATTGCAAAATGGTACTTTAGTCACAGAATCACAGCATGCTTAAGGTTCAAAGGGACCTCTCAAGATTGCTGCTGCTCAGGAAGGATGACACATGGCCAGTTGTCCAGGATCATTTTTAGGCAGCTTCTGAATATCTCCAAAGATATCTGCCACCCTTCCTGGGCTGCCTGGGCCAGTGCTCAGTCACCCTAACAATGGAACTGTGTTTCCTGATGTTCAGACGAAACCTCTTATCTTCCTGTTTGTACCAAATGCCTCTTGTTCTGAGTCATCCCTTGAGTTTTTTCTCCACGTTGACCAGTCCCTGCTCTCTGTCTCTCCTTATTTGGGATGCACCAAATAAAAACAATTTATTCAAGTTTTCAGTGGTCATTAAGCTTGCACAGGCATCATCCATAGAGTGACAAGGAAGCCCAATGCCCTGCTCCACAGCCATCTGCACCCTGACCTCTTAGTACCATCGATCCACTTCATTGGGAGAGTGAAATGAAGTGGAAGGTTAAGAGTATAAAATGGCCAGACATTTTCTCAATATGAGAAGCTGTTGCCTTTGTTTACTTTGCCTTCCTTGTCCTATCCTTGTATATATATACATATATGTATATATATATATATACGCTTAGGTTATTTTACCAAGAAAAAAAAAGCAACCCCCCAAAAAAAAACAAAACAAAAAACAACAACAACAAAAAAAAAAACCAACAAAAAACTGAATCAAAAAACCCAACACGGCATTGTGCTAAGAGCAAGAAACAGAGTATCTGGTCTACAGAAGAGTGCGGAAATCATGCTTCTGGTGGATGGGACAGAAGTCCTCCTAAAGCACAGTTGCTCCTTTAGTCCCTAAGGGTAGTATAAGTGACCCTATGAAGACATTTCCTCAGTTGCATTGGCAAGCTACAATGTGAAAAAGACCAGATCCCTCAACAAAAGTAGGCCTACTCCACTGTAAACAGCAGCACTGTTCAGGGGTCTGGGATGGCAGAGCAGGGACATGCACTTAGCAGCTGGCAGAGATGGGAGCTCAAAGTCAGCAGCAGGGAAACATGGTTGGAACAATGAGTCTTGGAGCCAATCTGTGCTAGGGGAAAACAGCCTGAAGGTCCTCTCAGTAAGTGCTGTCTGCAGTTACTATTCCCCCATCATCTCTTCCTTCTTCCCAGTCTTAGAGAGCTCAGCCAGCCAGTCTCACCAGCAATCAGCACAAGCTGTGTGAGGGCAGGGATTTGGCCATCCCTTCCCCATGCAGAGGGACTCATCCCCAGCCTCGTGGCTGGATGCAGCAGGTTGTGCTCTGCCCTCCCGGCATCACTGGCTTGAGCAGCCAAATTCAGTGAGCAGTCAAATTCAGTAGTTAACTGCAGACCTGTGGCTGCCCAGTACCGACCTATTTGCTGCCCTTGTCTTTTACATGGTGTTTTGGATAAAAAATATGAAATAAGAGAAATTCACAAAATGTCTGTGAATTCTACATTTGTCCATGAAGAATAGGAATGTTTCTATATTATTAAGGGTTTTCTACATGAGAACACATTAGATTTATATTAAACAGCTAAATTAAATATTGCAGGAAGTAATCAAATTTTAACTTTTTTCCTATTTACTAATAAGAAACTGAAATTAGAACACTCTTCCATTATGCAGTGCCTGACATTTTCAGAAAGATACTTACTGCAAGACATGGAAATGGAAGGTTTCAGAGGTGCAAATGAGGCAAAATGTTAATTATCTAGTCCACTAAGTTTTAAAAATTTTAGCACCTTGTAGGACTCTTATTTGCACAAAATAAACCTTTTTCAAAAGGTCTTCTCCAGCACATTAGGTATAAACATCCTCCTTCTGCAGAGAAATGCATATAATGTAAAGGACTTATAGCAGCTCCATTGGCATCACTATTGACAACATAAAAACAAACACAGTGATACAACCGATTGAAAAGTTTTCTATTTTTCCCCTATTTGTCAGTATGAATCAAGTTCACCCTCATACAGACAGCATTCTGAAGGTCTTCTGCACCCTTTATACCTTGCTATGCAACCTGCAAGTACGGAGAATTTGCAGCATTTTGATCGAAAAATATCAAAGTCTCCAGATACTTTCTTCCAGAAAGAAAAGCAATTATGACGAAAGCAAACTTCTCAGTGAAGCAATATGCACTACTGTAGATTCTTAACCTCAGTTATTCATCAAATGTTTGCAGGTATTTCTTTCACAGAAAATGCCATTTAACTTGGAAAACTGTCTTTAAATCAAAATTGCAAGAGTGTAATTACACTAGAAAAGGAGAACCACAGACTTTAAGAAATGCAAAGTCACATGGAACATTTAGCTTGACCTCATTCACAGCACAGTTCATAAATATCTGCCCATGATACTTTTCTCAAATCATAACCCTTTTGGTACTAAACCATAGTTTCTGATGGAGAGCAATAGGGAGTCCTTTGTAATCATAGGCAAATTACTCTTCAGTTGATGACTCCCCCTTTTACAAACTGTCGTGTTTCTTAACCCCCTGCACTCAGCTGACAGTGCTACTTGTCCAACACACCTGGCTTGGCTGTAGAATCTCCTGATACCTGGACCTCCAGGGGAAGAGCTCCTGAGACTGAGTTCCTTTCTACTCACTCTGAGGAATCGCCAGGTTCTCCAGTTCTACATTCTTTCCAGTTGCTTTAAGCTTAGAATAAATTCACATTTCACACCAGTGCTGCATACATGGATGCCATGACTTTTCCCATGCTCAGCGTTCTCCAGTTGCAGCCAGTTCTGGAACTCGTGGATACTTCTTGCAGCCCCAAGAGCTCCTGCACACTCAGTTAAATGCAGGGACCTTTCAGGTTGTTTTCAGCATTACTGCTTCCCAAAATACAGCCTTTCTAGTCTGCCTTTGTTTCTTGCTGTCATTAAACTGTATGAGAACAAGCATTCAGTAGGGTGGTAGTAAACAACCTAATGGGCAATATTTTCTTGACAGGAAAGAAACAAATATCTCAATCTGTGGTAAATACATTATACAAACAGGCTTATTCAATCAAAAACTCCACAGTGACAGTCACTCTGCCCAACTTCTACTTAGCAAAACCCAAACCAAACCAATCAACCAACCAACCAAACCAATCAACCAACCAACCAAACCAATCAACCAAAAATTCTTCCCCTATTCAAGATTTAGCTACATTTCTGGTTTTTAAGTAAAATAAATTGATTGCCAGTTAGTGCAAACTAGCTACATAATAATACATAATCCGCACATATCACTGGCAATTCAGACTGCAAGTTTAAAAATTAAAGTTTACCCCCTCAGTGCAACAAGTCGATATGGTATTGCACTAGAAATAATAAAAATGCAATGTGTTGAGACTAACACTGGAAAACTGCAATAATTATTGGCTATTAACACACACATATATATTTATGCATATATGTACAAGAAATGTAACACATTTTCTCAGCCTTCTCACTACTGGCATGCCCCTGGGTTACTTTTTCCTTGCTCTTTGCCTTTAAAAGCACAACCTTTTATTTAGGTTTTAAGTGAGTGGGGAAACAATTACATGGATACAAGTGCTGACTCTCTGCAACTTCAATTCTCTATTGACTCAGGAGGCAACTCCAATGTACCCACAGTGCCAGCTCAGCTCTGCCTGTGTCACTGCTGCCAAACACCTCCCTGTGCTGCTCCTAAGGACCTCTGGTGCACAGAGGCAATGAGCTGCTGGGGCCAAGCTACGTCTTTGCCACCATAGCTGCTTCTGCAGGGAGCATTTGCTCACAGCTTTTCAACTCTGCCAAGAAAAGGTGACCGAAATACACACCCTCAGTGCTGTAGAAACACATGCCCAACAACCTGGTGGACACATGTATTGCCATGTTTTCATGGACTGCCATGTATTGCATGTGCTGCCACTCAGAAAATACGAAGTAGCCCATAAAAGAGAGTACACAACATTTACATGCTTTAATGAGATTTTATAATACACGCAGTTTCACAAAGAAAATAATAAAAATGTATTTGGGATTTATTTTGATAGTATTATACCAACACCCAGAGATAATAATCGTAATGTTTTCTGCTTTTCTACATTTTTAGCTTTGCATTTTTTTCTGTAATGATCTATTTGTTATGACATTCAGTATGTGTGACAGATGTCCAATGCTGGCTGCTAAAAAGTAGCAGAGCCCTGTAGGGAGGCAGCAAAAACTTGTGCATCAGCACAGAAAATGATGGAAGATTGATAATTACTGCCTGTGTGTGAGCTCCATTCAGCAGACTAGCATGTCCAAATCGTAATTTGGCCATGGATCCACCATTCTATTTACAATGTATTGGAATGAAAATTCCCAGTTTCAAGTAATTGATCATTACGATAGCAAAAGTAAGTGCTTTTAAAGGCAAATTCAGGGTAATTGGAAATTCTGAAGGGAAATAGGAAGAGATGTACTCTAGTCTTGTTTACCTCTGAGGAATCTGTAAAGCCAGTTACAACCCCGCACAGAGAACAAAAACCAAAGTATAGACCCAGTGCTGGCATCTAGATTGATTTGCGAATTTTCAGAGTATTTTTGTAAAAAACCAACAAACAACAGTCTCCACAATTTGAAGAAAATATGATTTTTTCCAGGAAAAAGCCCATCTGTGATTCCAAGGAACTACAGCATCCTGCCTTAAATGCTTCCACTAATTCTATTTTCTGCAAGAAAAGAGAGAAAGAAACAAAGAAGAGGCTTTTAGACAGAAACCTGAAAATTATGTCCAAATTGCTAGACTTGGAAGGAATGGGTGGAAAGGGTACAGAAAGTCATTGAAATTTGCCTCAGCTTTCCACCTGTGCTGTGATCCTCACTGTCCCCATAGGTGCTGTGCAAAGCTGGGCTGCTCAGCTTGTGAGTCTGCCTCAGCAGCTCTTCAGAGAGAGGCTCAGTGCCTCCTTTTACTGACTAGAGAAGAAAAAAAAAGGCAAAACAAACAAAGGAAAAAAAACAACCAAAACAACACCAACAACAACTGAAAAAAGGTTTTCATAGGACTGATGTGCTTCTGAAAACTCTCTGCAACATTTCCTACAACTCCTGGCTTCCACTTTGCTGCAGGCAGAGTGGTCTCTGTGATGGCCCAGCTCGAGGGCCTGTGTGCCTGTGGAGTGAGGGATGCAGGGGTCTGCTGTGCACAGTGCACTGCTGCACTGTGTCAGCCAAGGTTTAAGTGGCAGAAATAGCAGGTGGAGTTCATCTATTTCACAGTAACTGAGAATAATCACTCCATTGTTCCTGGGCTTCCTCCCTCCCCCTCTCCCTTCTTCTTAGAGCAGATGGCATAAAAGAGAAGTTGGTCTGAGAAACATCATCTCTGCAGTGGTGTGAGGATGGAGACCGGGCTTTTGGTATCACAGACCCTGATTTAACAAGGTACTTATGCATTTGTGCAGCTTAAGTACAAGCAGCCCCCGTTGACTTCAAAAGAATGACTCACAAGGTTAAATTTATGTACATGATCAAATACCTTGCTGAAATGAGGCCATGGAAAACATCCATTTTTTAAAAAAGCTGGGATGAATTTAATTGAAGACACGCATTTCCTTTCAACATCAATTTTTTTCCCTATTGTACTTCTTTTAATGACCACATAAAGTAACTGAACAATTCTGTGGAGTCTGTTTGTATATCCTCAGGAACACATAAAGTATTTTCACAGATATAGGAGTACAGATGGAGCCTAGGAAAGGGTGTGGAATCTAGCGGCTGTACAAGATGAAACTGGACTCCTAATGTTGCTGGAGTCAGAAATGATAGCAACAGACCCTAAAGGCTGCCTGTCAATCTCAGATGCAGATGGTACTTCGTCCAACTGGCCTTCGTGTCAGTTCCTTCAGCCATTTTAGTGACAACACGGTTCCCTAGAGGGCAGATCCTGTTGCTTTGCAGCCTGGATTCATACCCAGGGCACTGTGGTCTGTACGATCTCTGCTCAAAGTAGGTTTTTTTAATGCTAATACAGTGTCTCTTCTTGCCCTATCCCAGCCCCAACCCCCCATGCAGAAAGAGATGGCCCTTTTCTTCCTCATTTCAAATGTTTCAATTTATCAAAGGAATCAGCAATAATTGTCTGAAAGATTCACTTTTGTTATGCATGCCAAAACTATATATAAAATCCCTGCTAATAAAATTTGCAGACAACACTGTAATTGGCAGCATGATTAATAACAATGGCACTGCCATCATACAGAGCAATCGCAGAAGCCAGGCGTGTTCAGTCACAACATGTACACACACAATTACATGTTAGCTTTCCCACCTCTGCACAATGCAAACAAGTAACTTAGACAATGCCGTGAGAAACTGTGACACTGAAAATGATTTGAGGATTAGTGGACCATCAGTTTAATGTGAACTTCTAGTGTGATGTTATAAGCAGAAAGGCCCCATGCTATATTTAGCTGTATAAGCAAGGAAGTAGCCAGCAAATGTAAGGATGTAATGTTCTCTTTGTGACACTGCAGAAGCTAATTCTAGAATATCTACTTCCTGCATTACTGCCTGCATCTAAAAAAGGGAACAAACAGCCACAAAGTGATTATCAATAGAAATAGAAGTGGGCCAAAAAACTCCAAAAATAAAATAATAAAACCCCCTCTGTTTTCCTTATTACACTTGAGCTTGGCCCGTGAGTAACTTACATGGAATAAAGGTGTGATTAAGGGACCATCTAACTTAGACAAAACCTACACGAAACAATGACTACAAGTTACAGTCAAATTCAACTGAGAAAGCACAATTTCTTCAGCAATTAATCTTTCACAGAAGGGAGGCTGCTTCTGCAACTTTGCCCGTTTTCAGATCAAACCTGAATATGTTTCCAGATCATAAAATCCATTCAGAAATAGGAGGCTCAGTACAGTACTTTAATACAGAGCAAACTGGGAAAAAAAACCACCTATGCAGCTTGTTTTCTGTAGAAGGTCAGACTGGCTGAGCTTAAGGCTTTTTCTGGGCTCAAAGTCTCCAAGAAGTACAGTTTAAGCCTGAAAAATGTCATTGTGAGGTCAGCCATTTATTGTGCTTCCATGATGTCATGGAAATTTGTTCAGTCTGCAAATTAAAATATATTCTTCCTGGCTGTCAATACTGCAAAACCATCTTAGATTCTGAAAGTCAAATTTGGGTCTTTAGTTGGAGGTATGATTGATTATCTAATCTAAAATGTGTGTTGAAAGCATATATCAGAGAAACATCATTCTCTTTGGATTATGTCCTCATAATGCCATTTTCTGCACAAATGTAAGTAAATGCAGCATTTGGCTCTGTACCGTGAGCTTACTTCACAGACATCATTCACTCCAGGAGAACTGATTTTAAGAATAAGAGGCAAGCAAAATGTGGTTTTTGCTCCTACAGGAGTACATTTGCCTATCAGGGTGCCCTGCTGCTCAGTAAGAAACTGCAGATTTCATGTAGTGGGACTTCCACTGGAGACCTACACATCAAAATTAATGTGCTGTGTACTTAATCAAAAAGCACTGAATTTGACTCACCTACCATACCTATATATAAAGCAAAATGTATAAGGCAGTTTCTACTGCACTTCTTCTTCAGACTATTCAAAGTTGCAGATAAGCTGTCTTGTAAAAGTATTAGATTAAAATTGGACCTCCCAAAATGGACACATTTTTACTGTTCTTTCAACAATACACAATTATGTCTAACAGACATAACATGATTTTAACTAGATGAGAAATCAGGGCAACACTCTAAATCTATTGATGGAGAAGAATAGGAACTGCCTGAATGGTGTTATTTCAAAAAGCTTATCCAAGAAGAAAAAGATTTATACGCTAGGGCAAAAGCCTTCTGGATACCAATGAAATTCTGTCATATTAAGGAATTTTATAGACCAATACCAAACAAATTATCCTATGATCATGTATGCAAAGGTTCTGTCTTAAAGAAAAAAACTCACAACCCACAATTAATATAAAATTAATCCCATCATATTAATGAAAATAAACACTTTTCATAATCATAGATATTGTTATGGATTTGTCTTTTTTCCCCACAGAGGGTTAACATGAAAAGAGGGAATAATGGCAAAATATGAAACTTTTTCTTTGGCTTCACCTTTCACATTCTGGTATCATACAACAGCAGAAACTAATGAACTTGCTCATCTTCGAAAGCCCTTTTGCATGCTTCTTCCTTCACCCTTAACTCTGATCCTCGCAGATCTTCCCTTATGTGTGTGCCAATTTTACTGGTATAATATGTGCCCTTTTATTAGTTGTGTTCTGATTTCTACTGAGAGATACTTAAAGCTTATACAAGTCAAAAACTATTTTATCACTTCTGAAGAAAACTAATAGTGGAGATCCACTGAATGATAAGAGAGACCACTGAATTTATTTAATAATGCATGTCCATTTCACAAAAATGGCCTGTGTAATCCTTTTAAAAATAATAACCTGTTCATTTCAGACCTTGCACAATGCTTCTCTTTGTCCCTTGTAAGTCTCTCAAATGTCTTATTTTAAAGGAATATATAGTACTCCCGGAAGACATTTTCCCATTTCTATTCTCTTCAACTCCTGTGAGCCCTTGTTCTGTGTGATAAGGCAATCTCCTTCGGGATCTGAGCTGTGTAGTTTCGCACCACGAGTGACAAGGACTCAACTTGAATAACTGCTGTGCGCAGGTTGTAATTATGTCAGCTGGAGTGTTGAACAAGGGGACTGATTAATGTGAGCCCCAGCCCAGGCACAGTCCCTATCAAAACCTTCGTGCAGGCCAGCAGTGGGGATGGGTTAAAGCAGAAAGACAAAACATGCTGTATCGTCCATGATAGATGAATTGCTCCAACAGTCTTCAGGCAGATGTTCCAGGACAGTATAATATACAATTACTCTGCCTTATCACCTTCCCAGGGACAATAAAGCTTCCTCCTTCTATAGCTCATGTGAGTGAAGGCAAAATTAGTTTTACTTTTACAACACCGACTCACTTATCATGTTGCCTTGATTGTGCTTTTACAGCTAAAGAAAACATATATTGCACTCTTAAACTAAAAACAAACAAACAAACAGAACCCACCAAAAAAACTCTGCACTCCTCATCTTTTATATAAAACCAAACTATTCCTTTGAGTCTATTTTGCATCATAGTAATACAGTCCTTAAAGGGCTAATTCAGTACATTATTTTAGGGAACATTACTAACTTTAGAACTGGACCTATTCAAAAGCTTAATGTTCTGTGCACATATATGAAAGGACCTTAATGACTCAAGTCAGAATGCATAGATAATAAAAAATACACAGGTTTGGTGCAAAAGATGCCTATGTGAATAACATGCCCTTAGTGACTATTTTAATTAAGCACTCATTCTAAAAATGCTACAGCACTCCTGTAAAACAATTCTTTGAAAAGTCATTAATCCACATGCCTCTTTAAAGGCCACAAGAGTTTACTCTACAACTATTATAAACAATCCATGTATTTTTCAAAAGTAAATATAGATTTAAGTAAATAATATAAATTTAGGGGAAAAAATCTATCTATCTATCTATATATCTATCTATCTATCTCTCTATCTATCTTTGTTTCTTTTTGTTATTGGGTGTTTGGGGTTTTTTGCTGCAGAGACAGAAGTACTCGATATGTTTCACTGCTATTTCCATGAGTTTGCAGAGTAGCAGCTTACTAACCTGAGGTGAATAGCAAGAGAAGAATATAGCTCATATTACCCTGAAATCCTTTCTTTCTAAGTACTGGATGGGTATAGATAAAGAAGCTGTGCTTTAAAGAAGAGAGTCTAAATAGTTTCACTTGCATTCCAAGATACATTGCTTTCAGTACTACCCTTTCTTCAGCTATATAACAATGACATGATCTCCAAAAACAAAACAAAAAAAAAATGCACCCAGAAATGCATTTAGCAAGACATGTATTTGAAGGTCAGGTTTAAAAACAAAACCAGACTAAACCAGCCAAGGCTGATTCTAATGGCACTTAACACTGCAAATGTATTTGAAAAATTATATTTATATGCATTCAATTTTCATAAAAGATACTGAACTACTGGTCCATAAAGAAGAGATAAGATTTTCTAAGGTGACTATAGGAATTAGGCACTGATTGCACTTCAACTTGAATGCAGGCTCTCAGCTGTTACACCTTCTTTGAGGTACTAGTCATTAAGCAGTACCACAATGCTGGCAACAATAAAGTTTCACCACAACAGTACAGGCTTTCCTGTACTTCCCTGGTGAACTGCAATCCTATGATTATGAATCAAAAAGTAGCTCCAAGAAAGCTGGTACGTTCTCACTGCACAGCATGTTGACCTGAGAGGACAGCATGACAGGATGATGACACGCCAATTGCTGTACAGAGAAACAACAAAGAAAATGGTCTTGGTCTCAGAAAAACTACAATCTAAGTATTGAGAAGGAAATGATAATCAGAAAAGAGGCAAAAAGAGTAGTGGTAGGTTTGGGAGACAGAGTATCAGTAAAACAGAGCAGAAAGCTTTCTGTTTAGGTGCACTGTTGGGCATGGCAGTACGAGAAGGCAACCTAGTCTGTACTCCATAACCATTCAAATCAACAATGCAATGGACATAATAAAGAACTCATGTAGGTCTCAACACTTGCATAAATTACGTATCTAATGTTTCTAAAAGAAGATGTAGGTCACCAATAGGAAACATCAGAAACTCTAAACTGCTCTGAAAAAGGAAACAATGTTGCCCCTAACTGTCTAGAAATTATGCCACTATTTCAGGTAGTAAAACTCCCGAGTTTAGGGCTGCCCTTATCTTGAGGAAGGCTGAGTTTTGTTCTCTGTCCCAGAAAAGTATATTAGCTGGCACAAAATATTGTGCATCAACCCTTTCTTCTTGAAATTTGCCATTAGACAACAAGGAACTGCCAGGAGCCAAAAGCAGATCTAATCCCTGCTTTCAGAAATGCTCTTCTGTTTTCAGTTATGTTCCCCATATAATTTTCTAAGAAAATCCAAACAACAGGCTCCTAAACACTTTGTCCTGTGCCCTTTCAGCTGAGAATCCTAAACAATAACTCGAATGAGGCTGCAGACAGCAGTTCATTATGAACTACATGAATCCTGACTTGTCTAATATTCAGGCCTCTAACACATACCCAAAAATACAGGAAGAGGGGTCTGTTTGCCTAAAAAATGTACAAGAAGTCTTGAGGAAGACGTTTCCCCAGGACAAAGACTTCTGAGCATGCCTCAGTGATTTCACTCAGTTGTGCAAGAACTTGCAAACTCAAGCAGAGAGAGAACTAAAAAACTCGAAACTCCAAAAGGAGTAGATGCTTCTGGATTTAGATGTCTTTTGGAAAGACTTAGGAGAATAGAATCCTCTCTGCAAATCAAACGGAAAGTAGAAATAACTGGGTTTTATCCAGTTATTTCTGGATAAATCCCACAACTTACTTGCCTATTTGAACTTTTTTACTGTTCAGGATTCAAAGCCTTGTGGAAGGTGCTGCCAGTTCCCTGGCTTTCCATTTCTCTCCTTCCTAAGAAACAAGCACCTTCATGACAGGTGAGAATTGTCGCTTCACTGGGGACATGGAGGGGATGTGAATAACATCAGTGGAGCCAGGATTTTATCCACTGTCTTTGTTTTTGTTTTATAGTATCGACCCTGTGACAGTACACACTTTCCAGCCAGTGAAAGCTGACTCCCAACTGAGCTATGGAACAGAGATGCTTAGATGGAGAGAGGCTTAGGTATAATCCTTTCTGTTACAGTACTCCTGCCATGCTACTGGCGAACTGAAACTAAAAATGGGCACTTCAGAGCAGGAAAAGAAAATAAAGATTCTTCTGATGTTACGTTGTAGACTTCTAAGAGAAAAGACGTCCAAACAAAAGAGGAATCCAGGAACAGATGCAGGTGGACAAGAACTCAGGAAATAAATGCTTTTTAGAATACGGTTCTGCAATGCAGAGTACCAACAGAACTACCATCACCAAATACTGTATTCTTATCTCTCACCTCTTGCACCACCACCAGGAAACACAAAGCTATTCCCAAAAGCTGCACTCGCTAGCCTTGCTTGCCTGACTTGATGTTCCTACATTTACTTAAAACAGACTAGATAGTAGACACCTGCTTTGCCCTCACAAGGGCTCACATTTAGGACTTCCCTTTCTGGTCTGACACAAATGAACAAATCCAATACAAATTCCTTTATCTTTGAAACATTTCTTCTACTTGATAGTTTTACTGCTCTTCAAAATGACTATATTTCAGCATGCAAAAATCAATCAGCTAAATACCATATGACTGTGCTATAATTTATTAGTGCTGATCAAAATCTTAAAGACTAGTAATTAAAATTCAAATTACAATGTGATGAAAGTCACATTTAGTCACGTAAATGAAGAGGCTGAATTTCAAATAGGCACAGAGCCACTGGACCCCATGTGAGATGAGAATTCGTGGACGCTCAGTATCACTAATAACATGGAAAAAGAACTTGCCATTTCTTCAAACTTTGCTTCTTTTCCTGAAGCAAATACATCTATATAGGTCTATGAATATGTCAGTTCATCAGTGAATGACACAGAAAACAGAAAAAGTGCCAAAAAAAGCACTTATGGAATAATCTCTCCACAGTGGGAAGCTTCTTCCTACTCAATAAGAAATGTCACTGGTCTCAATCGCCTGGGTATAAATCTTTTCCAAATGATATGTTTTCTAAAGAAAAACACAGATTTGGGGGGGTGTCATCCTTTGAAAGATACCTTTTAACTTTTACCTTTAAAAAGGACCTATCCTGACAACTTGCAACAAATGGTTAATTTGGGACTCAATACTATGACACACGAGCATTGTACCAACTAAGTATGATTTCCTAAGCATTCATGCCCTGTTCACTAAATCTCCCAATGCACCAATGCAGCAACAGCAGCTCCCTGAGATGTTCCTTCAGGATATTCCCATCCAAGAAAGAACAGTTGCTCTGGGTGGTGAGGCTGGATTGCAAGAGAGAAGAATGCATGACAGCTGAATTTTGCCTGGTCCTCCATGATTTTTTTTTCACTCATCTTCCTCATCCACCTCTTTGAGGAAACATGAACTTAATTTATCTCAGGAGCTACTACAGGGTGTCAGTTTTCACCGAAACTGGCCAACAGCTTTAAAAGTTAAGGGTGAAGAATGCATGGATGGGCTGGCGCAAGTCTCACAATAAGTTAGGGACAGAAGGATAAAAAACAATCCTTGCAAACTGATTTTTAAAAACTGCCTTTCTGAACTAAAGATACATCTTTTTTCCTGAAACAAAAACAAATTACTAATGCCTTTTTATATGTTAAAATAACTACGTAAGAGATCACCAAAATGAGCTAATAGAAATGGTTCTTGGTACATTAAAAAGAGTTTGTTAACAAAAAGATGACTGAAAAGCCATATTTTTCTAATGAAAAATCCTCATAACTTAAGAATTTATTTGTTACAAGTTACAATATCTTCTACAATTTGAAATGGTTTTAGGTATTGTTTGCCCTGTAGATTGTGCATGCAAAATTTCAACAAAAACGTTTTGAAGAAGCTCAGTTTGAGAAGCATTCCACACGGGATTTGCAGCAGAATAAATGATGTCCCATGCTACAGTTGTTAGAGAGAATCCATAATCATCTTGAATGGGGATTGGAGGAGCAAGCATGGAAGTTACAAACATAAAACAATAAATACTATATTTTATGGGTTATTAGCAATATCACAATGAACCACAGGATGATGTTCAGGCAGTTTATGATATTGGTAGAACCACTAGATGTGCTTACAGGATTATAACACAAATAATTTTAGAATATTATGAAATGCAGAGTTTCTAGTTGCATGTGCTTTAAATGATAATATTACTAAAAAAATAAAAAGATAGCAATGCTGAAGAACACCAGGAGAAGTATTACTTTACAGCATTACCTAAAAATATGGATATATGGGTATGGACCTATATTCTAGGAACCACAGTGAGCTGGGCAGTTTGCTTAAGTGGAAGGAAAAAAACCTTAGGGAAAAAAAAATCTGTGCATTTACAGAAGAAGGTGGGAAAAATAAGGAATGTCTCTACTCCAACCCCCTGGCCCATGGGGGTGGTAGAAAGGAGAACAGTGTTGCATTAGCTTGTTCCATTGCATTAGGCACACTAAGCATCAGCATAGCTAACTTGCTGAGAAGATGACAAGGAGTGATGTACCAACCTCATCTTTTCTCTGAAGATACAAGTAAAAAGTAGCTTTGACCCAACACATCCAAGAATGCAGAACAACCTTTTGTTCATTATTAAAAGAACACATTTTGAAATACAATTAAAAAGATAACACCAGAGCAGCACTCCATCACTTGTAATAATAAAACTGAGTGCTTTATATGCTGGTTATTCCATAAGAAGTCTCAGCTATATCTACCGCTGTTATTCAGACCTAAACAGGCCTTGCAAAACCCCAAAGATTATCCCAACCAGGGACAAAATGGCTGTAATAAGCAAATTAATAAGTTACAACAGGACAACAGGCTCCTCTTCAGACTGTCTTTTTGTAAGTAAAGCCTCAAGGGATATAGGGATCCCTGATACATGGTTTATGAGAATAGAGTGCCATACAACAAAAACTGCAAAATGGTTTTAGCGAAGGTGAGCTGTTGTATAGCAAATGGCCTGTCTTCCTTATGCCACATTTTCCTATGGAGAATGTACCACCTTCTCCCAGCTGCTCAGGAAGGATGAAAGGCAACAATGCAAACCTTGAGACAAGCTCTCCCTGTTACTGAACCCACATGTTCAAAGCAATATCTTCAAAATTCTGAGCTCACAAATCTCCAATGCCTCTCCTTCCAAAGCAGAAAGCTGAGGTTCTCAGAGATGAAATTTCAGCCCATAGGGGTTCCCCACAACACTGGGAGGAGTGTGTCCAGGAGCCCCAGACTTCCAAACCCCAGGTGCTGATGCTGCTCCAGAGCCTCAGTCCCACATATCATAGTGTGGTTCCTGGCAAACACGCTCCAGCCACCCTGCAGAGGTGCCAGCCTGGTGTGTTGAGCCCACACTTCCACTCCAGAGGTGGGGAACCCTGTGGTGGTGACAGAGGCTTTTAGTACCTGAGCTCCCAAAGTGCTCCAACATACCACTCCAGGAGAATTTGAGCAGAAGCTGGTACAGGGACAACGACAACTCTGCTGGAATGCGCAAGGAATTTTATTTAGCTTTAATAAATCAGGAATTTCTAACAATGCCATATTTATCTGGAAAATTGCTCACCAATTCTAATGCATTAAAAGTATCTAAGTAGCAAGCTTTTCTCAAACACAAAAGCTCTTTTCTTTCCTTCCTTCACTTGCTATTCAGCAATTCTTTTATCTCATTTTCATCAGACTTTAAGCAGAAAAAAAAACTTTCCCTTTCTTCCCCTTGCACTAGAGGATAGTTGTATGGAACTTCAGAACAGAATTTGCTTTCTGTCACTTCTCCAGTCTTTAATCTGTTTTGTATGTCACATGTGAAGGATGAAGAGAGAAAGTTGTCACAAATACAGCATTAACACAGGAACTTGTTTTACAGGGGAGTAGCCATATAGCCTGGAGAATAAACCTCACACAACGCAACAGACTCGTGTCTATCAATTTCATCTTGGAGATCTGTAAGGCTACCAAAGTATTTTCAGACTGCTAGCTACTTGTAATATAGTTAGATGGTAGCTAGCAGCAGTAATACCAATACTAATACTACTAATAACAATAGTAATAATTTCCTTTAGATTTAATCACCCCCAAAGATAGCTTTGGCCCTTTTATAGTGACTGGATTGGGGATTAAGGAATGGCAAAAGAAACAAACAACTTAATTATTTTATTCTCTGCTAACAGGCAAGAACAAAGAAAACATATACAGTTGTTTTAGTTGTTTTTAAAATATGTTTTACACAAAAGGCTCACATTAATTAAGCTATGATGCCAATGATTATTTTTAGATCAAACCATTCCAACAAATGGAAGTTTATATGTAGACATAAAAGATCTTCACTGTACTTTTTTATCAGAAGAACCATAAGAACAGGAAATTACAAGTCTTTTTGCTACTAGAAGCTATATTAAGACCATAGCATTGCTGTTCATCTTGAGGTTAGTACTAAAATTTTATTTACTATCAAAATACAACATACTTAAGATTATTTTTATGTGAAATATATGCTGGTGTTTCAGGTTGATAAACATGAATTAAGTTTATATTAGATATAAATATACATGTATTTATGATAATGCATTTATGCTCTTTAAGAAAGAGGAATAGATAAGACAGTGATGATTACATATGATAGCAAAAAAGAAGTGTGAGGACAGAGAGAAGATAAAATGTGATAAAAGAATACATTAGTTACATTAATCTGTCCACTGCATGAAGTGGTCTTATTCTTATTTCCTAGACACCAAATACTTCAAGGTTTTGGGTTAAGTGTCTTGGACACTGATTCAGAAAAAACAGCAGGGAAGGGACTTATTCAGAAACATTTAGGGACAAAGCCTAAATTGAACAATAAGGGAAAGACAGTGACTACTGAAAGAAATCAGGAGACTGACAATGTTTTTTCAGAATAAAAATCGAAGTGTGAACAAATTACTAAGTGCTGGCCTACAATCACGACAAGCTGTAACAGACAGATGCTAAGACCAGATATTATTTTTTACACTGATATCAAAATGGCTTCAAGTCTCAGTAACATTAAACTCAGCAGTCTCCTTTGAGTAATTTAGCACAGCATTTAGGCTTAAATAGATCCCTTAAAAGTTGTTCTTCAAAGGACTCAATCCAAAATGAGAATGGAATAGTATTATCAATGTTTGCAATTGCATCACCACTTGGGCAGATCCTTAAAGTCCCAAGCTTAATGTTAGTAATACATAATTATTTTACATAATTTACATTATTTACATATAATTACATAATTATATTAAAAATGTATGCTATTTATTCTCAGTCTTGTAAGACATCCTTCACAAGTCATATACTTTATAGAAAGGAATGGATGCTGTTTTGCTGGCCTAGCTATTTGTTTTATACAACTTCTACACCGTCTTTGAATTAAAAAGGCAATTTTTAATTCCTCTTTCTTAAGAGTGACAACAGGGGAAAAAACCCCAACTTGTAGCAACAAACAAACAAACAAACAAACAAATAAATAAATGGAAAAAACATTTAAAGAAGTACCAAGGCTCATGAAATTATTGATTAATTTTCTTAACAAGTATTAGTCATTAAAACTAGTAAAAGTCCATACTACCCTTCTACCAAGGAGAGTCCATTTACTAAGCTATTAATTACAAATACAGAATGTGGAGGATCTCACAAAATGATTATATGCTGTGCCAAGGCCTCCTAACATGGCAACTTCCCCGTGGACCACAGTCACCAAGTCTACACATGCCAATGCACACGTGTGTGCTCGTACACCTCTCCTTTCCTAATAAACAATTGTGTTTCCTGGTACCCATACATTCTCTTAAGCACTCCATGCAGTGACACTGGGCAGGGACAGCTTTGAGAGAGGGAGCCTAAGTTCTATCATACACTGCCAGCAACGAGTGTCCAAAATTGCAGAGACACAGTTTCTTAGTCAGTGCAGACACCACAGACACGTCCAGGCAAGGGTCACATCATTGCTCGTGTGCTCTCCAGTTCGGAATGTCAGGAACTACATCTGGCTAAAGCTGGTTAACCTGGCAACTGATCTGCATTGTGCACTACTATAACACTGCATATTTTTATTCTGAGTTTACCACATAAACTACCTGTTATAACTTAGGTGAATAGAAGAGGTTTTGTTAAGTCACAGAAATATTACAAAACGGAATAATGCTGACCATTGTTTTGCATGCCATGTATTTGCCAGAATAATTAAAGTGTTTTTGTAACTATATCTGAATTCTATTTCAAATTATTTTTCTTTTAAAGACTTAAATGCTACAGCATATTTTATTCCAGATTCATAGAAATATTTCCAAATATTTTATCTGAATGTTTATTAAAAACTAAGGGGGGAAGAATATTCTCGGTTTTCATCTGGGAACTGTGCCCATGCACTGACAGAATGTCTGTCTAAACTTCTATCTTCATTTGTTTATAAGTCTGCTAGCATAAGACACTGGATATCCTCAACTATGGCTGCTGAACACAACAGAAGCTGAAATATTTCCTGAATGCCCTGTTTGCTCTCTTATATACGTGTATTATTTTCCTTAACAACTTTGTATTTGTACAAAGTATATGCACCACTTTTTTTTCCAATTCTGCCTTTGTGATATACATATATATTTATATATATAAAGTATTTTCCCATAGTGCAGTGCTGGTTGCCACCTGGAATCCTCATCAGTTGTATAACCTACTTATTTTCTATACAGGCAGATTATATTTCACTGGTTATAAAGAGCATATTGATATTAATGTTTTAATGATAAATAAACTGTTTTCATCATTTTATGTAGAAACAGCCTTTCAGTTTTGCTATGGATTACTATGTATTGTTACCTCATCTGTAAAGTAGTCCCTAGTTATCCTTGATATAAAAAGGGAATAGTGCACAACTGATGCAATCATACCTAAAAGTTATTGAATTCACCAAATAAACAGAGAGAAAACACTTACTTTGCACATTCTTATGACTTAGGTGCAAATCCTGGAGTGTATTATAAACTGGTCTTTACAACCTATGAGCAGATACTATAAGTCAGACAGAAATAGGAACTCCCTAGGGACGCTGTCCAAAAAGAGAAAAGTAGCCCCTGTAGAGTAACTCCCTCTAAGTCATGCTGCTACTGCTGCTGAAAATATGCAATGAATCCGTCTGCAGTTGGAATTTCAGATGCCATAATCCCTTACAGAATGTTGTCTAATTATTTTATTATGCATAATAAATGTAAAATATTTATTTTAGCTTACATAATTATATTAAAAATGTATGCTATTTATTCTCAGTCTTGTAAGACATCCTTCACAAGTCATATAATTTATAGACAGGAATGGATGCTGTTTTGCTGGCCTAGCTATTTGTTTTATACAACTTCTACACCTTCTTATCTACGGCTAAAGAATACCCCTGCATATTGCCCTCTATTCCCACACCACCACGGGTACTCCGTGCAAAATGAACCATACCGTGGAATCCCAGAGAACTGAAAATTATTTTCTTTAATCACAGCAGAGGGATGGCCTGAAGCACACTAACATCAGTCCCACACTTTTGTGGTTAAAGTTGTAGCAATACTTTCTGCATCACAAAACATGTCAGTGCTTCTCCTGAGCACTTTAATCCAACAAATGTGACCATGTGAGAAAAGCAGGGTTCTGCGTTTTGCATTCCTCCCTCCATGTAACTCAGCTCCACTTCACTGAAACGTCCCCCTCATACACACCATGAACATAAATTGCCTGAGAAGTTGTGATAGTTGTATAGAAAGTCAGATAAAATGAGAGTTAAATTTAAAACCTTACATACAAATAAATGAGATTTGCCTTTCTTAGATGCAAGCACAAAACCCGTTTAGTTCTGAAAATGCTGTATGTCTGCATCTTTAATTGACCTCATCAGACTTAGGGGAGCCTTTCACTTCTGCAATCAGGTTAAATTCAGGTACCTAACTATGCTGCAGGTTTACAAAGTCTGTCCACAGACTACACAACCTGTGTCACAGGTGCTGTTCATTTTCAGGATGTTATACAGCTCTTCAGTGCTTACTGTGCCCATTTCCAAATGCAAACAGTATTGCTGTCACTGTAACTCCAGGATGGTGTCATCTGAACAGTTCAGCCACATAACACATCTTTTTTAAATGATTAGGAAATATAAAATAAGCATTGCATAAGTAATACTGGTGCAGGGCCCTGTGAGACCAATTCTGTATTATAAAATTAGGTTGAACATTAATTAAAGGTGAATGAATATTTTTGTATGACAAAGCACATTGACTTAAGAATGGAGAGACATGCTGTGTGATTTGAAAAAGTATATGCAAAGGAAAATCATGCATATTTTTATTTAAATAGGGAAAACCTAAATTGAAAACCCAAATGTGAAAAATATGTAACCAAACATACAAGTAAATTTTTGTGTTTATGAATATTATATTTTGCTTCCTTCTAAAAGATTTTTTAAACTAGACTGAAAATATAATTTCAAATTATAATTGTTACTGGAAGTCACATACTACTGTATTGAAAAGCAGATGTCAATTTCTTTGCATCAAAATACAAAAGATTTAGACAAAAATAAATATCAAGTGGTCACAGTAAAAATACTAGAGATGGAAGGGAGTATTTTTCCCAAGAATACTGAAGTACAAATGTAAGTATATGCATACTATAGAGAATTTATAATTTGTGAGCTAAAAATGCTAAGTTAGTTTACTATTCCCTTCAGAAAACCGCATTCATTCATGTCTTTTTCTAGTTAAGAAAAGAATGTCTCATGCTGTGTATTATACAGGGAATAAATTGCCTTTTCTGTTTCGTGCAGCCAAAATCACTCTTTTCCCCATAGTATCTTACAGCAGATTTCACTTCAGTTTATAAAGTTTATAACAGTTCCTAAATTCAGATTAGTTTCTTCTAATGGCCTTTTTTCTGTACTTCTAGTCAGGGTTATCTAGCCTTCCACTCACTAGACTAGCAAGAATTTTTGCAGGATGATTATTCCCCATTTCAGGCTAAGGAATTGAAAAGCTTGAAGTCAAGAATCTCCAAGAATACTCTAAGCACCAATGAGTTGAATGGGAATAGTTTAAGTACCTTGTATTTAGCCACTGTTTTAATTCAAGTGTCTCAAACTACTTTATAGAACAGAGATCAGTTATCAATAAAAGGAAACTTTATATTAGCACTAACATCACTTTCCTCCATATCCCAACACAAAAAGAGGAATATTCACCTTGCTGAGAGTAGAAGGCTCATTAAAGAGTCTGCAGTTGCCAAGCAACACTAAACAGCAACACATGAAATAGTCTGGATGAACTTACAGTGCAAGGGCCGAGCTCACAGTATCACAATGAGACCTCAAGCACTAGACATGGGGGTGAATTTTATCACTAGATCAGCAGATTTTAAAATCTTGATTTTAAGGTTTTCTGCAGATGACTCTTGCAAGACTACATACCATCTGCTGAACTGGTACAAACAATATTATTTACAGAGTTGCTAATAACTTTCCTTTAAAAGAGAAATATTGGGTCCCTTGACAAGGAGGCAACATGTGATTCCCTTAAAATTGCCGTTTAAAATGAAGAGAGAGGTGGATAGAGAGCAGAACATGTACTTGCCAACAAGGCTGGCCAATATCCCAGGACTGTGGAAACTGGCAGGCACAAGCAGGACTGCTGAGCTAATAAATACAGCAGCCCCTCAACGGGCTCCTCTGCAGCTACACAGAGTGCCTCACTGCCTCTATGAGCTTGCAGCAGCAGCAGCACAGCTCTGGTTCCTGCATCCCCACCAGATGTTTTTCAGCTGAGTTTGGAACACATTTCCTCCAGAATCAAAGCTTCATCAGCTGTTATCTGTAAAGATCAGCCTCCAAAGCTTAGGTCAAAATTGGCCTGTGAAGGATGGAAACCAACATTCTATTGTCATGAAACATTTATTTTTCAATAATATAAAAGCAGGGCATGCCCAGAAATTTCTTGTTAATCCTGATAAAATACGCTATGCTTGCATCTTCTCTAATAACCTCCAGTATAATAAAATACTCCAAAAAAACCTTGTTATTTCTTGGAATTTATATCCCATACAGAAAACTCTTTACCCAACGTAAAATGATCTCCCGTCTTTCACTCAACAGAGTGTTGGGTTATGTATTTTCTCATCCTGAGTGAGGGAAGTGCATCCACTCCTTGCATGTGTGTAACAAACCCCAAACTGATTCACATCTACAACACTCCCAGTCTCTTGGGTGTTCAAGCCATGGAGCTCAAACCCACTGTAACCCACTTCTCATTACCTAGCTCGGCAATAAGAGTATTCCTGTGATTCAGTTAACGTGGATGAGTGCAAGATTAAGTGTCCTAAAGCACACAGCATTAAAGACAGCACTTCTTTTACCTTCAATGCAGCACATCATGTCACACTAATGCTTATATGCTCTCACTTCACTCAACACAGACCTTTTAACACAACTGCTCTGACAAAAGAAAACCACCTCTAATTCCTAGATGACTTACTGAAGCTGACAAAACCACTTCTACTTATAAAGAAAAATAGAAAGAAAGCAGGGACACTCTTAAGGTAGCAGCATAGAAACATAGCCCTCTTCCCCCGAGGTTATCAAATTCAGTTCCCTGCAATTCTAGAGTGTGATTTAATGGGTGCTCAGGACAGAAGAGTTCACAGAACATTTGCCCCACAGAAACAAAACAATGCAATGAGAAATTTTGTACAGAAAATGTGTGACCACTGCAGAAGCTTTCTGTACATGAGTTTTCTGTAAAGTAGCTCATAAATAGCATGAGAACAGGTATTATGAGAGCAGATAGACTTCATTATATAGTCTTGCTTTAGGAAATGACATTAAAACTTATACTAAAGGAACATTACAGTTGTATGTTCAGCATGAAAAGAAAATAAAAAATGCTATAGGGGCATAATCAAATGTTTAACTTTCCCCTCTTGTATGCATGCATCACAACACATACATCTAATCATACGCCATTTATCAAATACAATGCTAATTTTAAAAAACTTTTTGAACATCAACTCTTGCAAATTGCCCATAAAATACTTCTATGGATTCCTTTATGGTACACATAGACTAACCACCTCACTGCAAGGTATTAAAAGTATTCAAGAATGCAGAAGTGTATTTAAGAGTAAAGATGCACTTAAGAAGCAATATGAGATCATTTAATGAGTAGTCTATAATGAACCAAAGACAGAGACGATCAGCACCAGAAGTAATCTTCACTGTTCAATCATGTGATTCTTTTAAAATTTAACCTACTGCCCTACCATGGGGATGGGCTTTAGTGGTGTAACATGGGAGGCTTTGCCATGCTTGCAACCAACCCTATGGCAACTGCCATCCAAACATCCTGGCTAGCAAGGAAGAGGAAAATTGGAGCAGAAAACAAGACTCTGAACAACGGTAACTAGCTCAAGTTGCTTCCAGTTCTAACAAGTGTATGGTGAGTATTTAGGCTGGTAAGCCTTTTAGAGAACTTTTCCTTTCTTGGTGAAATGATTGCAACTCAACCGAGAAAAATTTCAAAACCGCAACTGATTTGAAAAGGCAATGCAGATAAGCAGCCTCACCACAGAGAATTCCAACAGACACTGGAGCAGCTGTGAAACAAACACTTAACATTAGCACTGTAGTGTTACCACTAAAAGGTTTCCCATCATTTGTTTTTCTTTATAAAGTAATACCTAAATACTGAAGACTAAGTTTTTAAATTTAGCTCCTAATTTAATATGTAATTACTGCTGCCCTGATGGTGTTTTAATGGCAATATATTTTTATTGGTGACTTCAAATGAACCTCATCTGATCACCTTAACCCTTCTCTCATCATGCTTTAGTTAATGACTCATTACCTGTAGTCACACCAGGGACATCTGTAAGGCTTTTCTCCAGTATGGACACGCTTATGTCGTGTCAGATGCGATTGTGTTGTGGAAGCAAAGTTACACTCATCACATTTGAATGGTTTCTCTCCTAGAAGGTGACAAGAGAAGATTATCAGTTTTCATCTACAGAAAAGGAAGACAAGCCCAAATTTCTGGCACAACCCTCAAGACAGCTTTTAGCCCATGTATATATAGCAAACACAAACACAACACAAATTTCCAAATACACTGCATTAATTACAAAATATGACAGAAACACATCAGTATCCAACTGACTTCCCACATGGAACTGCAGGGCAGCAAAAAGGAGGAGAATGAACAGCACTGAAACAGAGTAACCTTGTTACTGGGTCTTATTCCATGAAAATGCCATAACCAGGTGACAGGCTCTCCTCTCACACTACATCTTCTCGTCAATCTGGGCCAAGAACAGCCCCAAAAGCAACAAGCAAGTCACACTGATGTTTGTATTCAGTACCTACTCAGAAAGGAACATCTCCAGGTGAAAAGTGTCTTTGTTTTCATCTCGAACCCAAATTTTTAATGTTATCCTTTAAATAACATAAATAAACCGTGACTGGGAATATGAACCAGAACTGCTCCATTCCCCCTATCTTACCTGCTAATCTTCAGTGCTTGTGAATATTTCCTGAACAGTAGGCCAATTTTCAGTAGTATTTGAAAGGTTAATGAAGATAAAACAAAAACAAACACCAACTACTAAACTTAGACCAGGACAATATTTTCAGATTACAAAAATTCAATCTCTGCTGAATGTGCAGCTGCACGGAGAATTTCTAGAGGACTACTAACTGAAAAAAGGCAAAAATCTTTAATGTCTAAGTTGCTATGTGAAAAGAGTACTTTTCCTTCTAGTGGAGGGCTCTACCCCTTAGAAGATACTAAGACAAAACCTCATGACAGATACACGCACAGTGATGACTAGCTAACACACCTGTATCCCATTTTTCCAACTGGTTGTCACAAAAATATCCCGAGGGGCTTGCAGGCAGATACAGTTACCATTTAGGGAGGAAAGAGGTTTTCTTTTGTACAGAGAAGCCAAAAGCCAGCTCTTAACTTAGGTGATCTTCACTGCAGCGTGCAAGACTTCCAACGTATTTTTCTAAAATCTATATAAGGAATCAACATCCCTGACTTAAGAAGTCGGAATAAAACTGCTAGGGACAGACTTGTACCTTTTAGACTGTTCAGAGATCTAGGGCAGGCAGTTTCAAATTGAACCTAAGCCTATTAGCAGGTATAATTTGAAGTTTTTCAGACTGACAGAAGACATACCACCAGCATAAAGTTACAAAGTCTTAAACTCCTACTATCAGTAAGAGTGGCCTTTTGCAATCAGTAGCAAAAGGCCACTCCCAAATGGCAATGCCTCCAAGACAAATTTTTCAAGCTGTTAATAGCAGGAGACACTGAAGATTTTGAAACAGACTTTGCCAGAATTCTGAGAACAGAGAGAAATATGCATTTTTCATTCTTGGGGATTGCTGGGATTTCTCCTCCCAAGGGAAAAAGATACGCAAGGTCCTCAAGGTCTGAAAACCCCGAATGCTGGATGGAAAGAAACAGAGCAGCTTCTGAAAGCTCCATAAAGAGTTGGAATAATTGCTTTTAGCAGCCACGGGAGAGAATACCAGCTGATGTTTTTCATGTATTGTTTCATGGGACAGGAAAGGTGAAGGGGCAGGACACAAAGCTCAAGCCTCTATGCTGGACAAATTGAGACTGCTAGGAAGTATGTCTTTCCTGCCCCAAATGGGGTTTTCTTGTCAGACCTGACACTTTGCTCTGGAGCAGCTGATTCTCCTAGCAGCTTGCATGGTAGTGGCTGCTGCTGCAATTAAACTCTCTGGGAGGCCATAGACTCCCTAGCAACGTAACCTGTTCTTGAACTGAAGATTTCCTGTTCTGATTTATTTTATCATCCAGCATTAAGGAAGATAGCAACATTTTCAAGCCTAAGTAGTTAAGCCACAGGTATTTTAGATAACATACATACTTATATTAACTGCTTTCATTTAAAATGCAGTAGAACCTTGCCAACTTGCCCTCTTGTAAAAAAAGGCAGATCTGAACTGAAAGGAGATTTTTAGTTTGCCATTCAGGGGAGAATGGATCAAGTAAAGGTTTTCTGCTGTGCCAGGGTAGGGCCAGTGGGGCTGACAGCCGAGGGAGGGCCCATTGAAGCTAGGAGGGCTGGCAAATTCCATCGTGACTGTAAGAAAAATGATAATCTTTGCCCACTGCTCCAGGAAGTTTCTCCTTAGGAAATCCTTGTGGCTAACTGTTCCTGTCAAGCAGACTAAGTGTAAATCTCACCTGACAGAAAATATATCACAGCAGCACCACACAACAAAAGCCAACTAAATGGGGAGGAAAAAAGACAGCCTAGCACAGCCTGTAATTCTTAGCAGCTGTACATGGGAAACAGTATTTTTATGGAAAATTAACCAGGTTAATTAATAAAGTTGAAAAAAACCTAAAAGACAACTAGGTATTTCTTTGGGTTGGGTGATATTGAAGAGTATATTAGCTGCAGAAGTGCTTTTATTTATTTGTTTCTTTATTAAAGTTTTCCATAGACCTACTGATTTAAGAATTTTTGTCTTTCCAATCTATGGGCCAGGATTTGTGTCTTTGTGTCCCAGTTTTACTCCCACCATTCTTGCCCCCAGACATTTCAGGCAATAAACATAATTCTTTTAATACAAGCTGCCATTTAAAATTCCAAGAGGGCTCTTGTTCACCCCCAGTCAAGGCTCTAATTCATATAAAATTAAAATTACACAAATAAAAATATCAGTATTGACAGTATTTTTTCAAACAACAGTATGTAATAACAGTATGTAATAAAATAGAGTATCCATAACCATAAGGGCAAAGTCTACATATTTAAAGACCAATATAGGTAAAAAAAATGAAATCACTCCTCCCCATTACTATTACAGAAGACTCGTCTGTGTCTCACTAACTCTACCTTTATCAATAACAAGTCCCATAAAAAAAAGGATAGGTGTCCCAAAATGATTCAGTGGTCAATAAGCTCCATGGGAGAACAAAAAAGGACACACATTCCAAGATCAAGGACCCACTTTATGGGGGTTTATTTTGTTCTTAACATTAGCATTTTCAAAAAGCTACAATTCCTGACCACAGGATTCACAAAATAAATGGCTTTGCATTTTTGACAATACCGCAACCAACTTCTGAAGTGCATCTGTTGTTTAAGTCACCTGACATGGAAAATTTGAGTTCTAACAATCAAAAACTGGGAAAGAAAATGACAAAAGGGACAGTTCATAAGGACCACCAGTATATAAAAGCAGATATTAAAGCTGCTGCTAACCAGTAACTGAAGTTTTTTCTTTTTCTCTTGGAAAATTTCTCTTAGGTAGGGAGGAAGTTTTAAAAACACAGGTTTTTGGTGTCTGGTCAAAGGTTTGCTATAATCGATTTGCTGCAAATGTAGGTATAACTACAAAAGGGAAAACAACAAAGATGCTCTTCAAATTTCATCTCCTTTGCTGAAAAGAGCAATAAGTCTTCTTTCTGTGCTGCATTTCTTGTGGTATTCAACATTATAATTTTTTTAAGCTGTGGTGGGGAAGTTGAAGGGAAGAAGCTACATTATACATTAAATTCAATGCCGAGTAATGTAACTACACATTAAAGTCAAAGAGCAGTTCACATGAGAAATAGAAACACAAAGTGAGTCACTCATCTGGATAAAAACACATATATTATTAAATTTTCTTTCTTTATTACATTGACCTATAAATGTCTTGAGAAGTGCAAGACTGAAATGAGTGAGCAGAAGCAATCATACAAACAGTGCTCTGTACAATATAAGCTACCATCTTCAAAAATGCATGAAAATATTTGAACAAAGATACGATCTCCTTAAGTAGTTCCATAGGTTCATGGTGACTGCCACAGAAGTGCACAGTCAGTGCACAGTAAGTGTACTTACCCACTAACACTTTTACTACTGTGATGTACTTCCCTGGGAAGATCCCACCACAACCAACACATGGGAAGCAAATGCAGACTGTCAATGTGTAGAAGATGAGGATGGGGTTTTTGCAATTTGCAGGAGAACTAACCAACATTAAGAAAAGGATTTCATGCAAGAGAACACAGGCTGTGACTGATCAGCACTGTTGGACTGAGACAGCTACTACAGCACAAAATGGAAGTTCACTGGGAAATGTAGAAGAACAGGCAAACAAAGGAGCAGAACAGTAAGAGTTCTGTAAGCAACTAAGGAGTAACTAAGGAGTACTAAGTGCCAAGGAGTAACATTAAGAGCAAGAACATAAATAAAAGACATTTTAAAATTATAAATTGTTTCCATGTTTTCAAGCCAGAAATAATTACCCTTGCTTTTCTCTCTTATGCAATTTCCTAGTTGATCATGATTAAGGCAAAATATTTAAATCATCTGATATTATATGCCTCTTGTATATGTGTGTATATGTGTCTCTGTGTGTGTGTTTATTTTTTGTGTCTGATTTAGAGGTTATTTTACATTTTTTTGTTACAAAATTCAGGTAATTATTTAATTCTTTGTGCAATTCAACTTTCTCTAAATCCAGAAAAAACTATCATTAGGAAGATTTTCTTACTGATACAATACTGGAACAGAATATGAATTAAAAAAAACTTGCTTCAGGATGACTCAAACATTAAATCTTTTCCTCCCAACCTTGTTGAGATGCCAGAACTACGGCACCTATGGTCCTGCAGCACCACAAACTGTCCCTTATGTACCACAGAGCACCAGCAGATACTGTGAGCAGTCCAAGTTTCTTAAGACAGTTTATCACAGCCTAGGCAGCCACAAGTGCCTATTGCAAAGCATTTGGCTGACGGAGATGTAAGTACTCCTTTCAGTGTGATAAAATTCTGGTCAAACTCTGGACCACTCCTTAAGCTGCCATTGCTTCAGTTCACAAAACAGAAGTTTAGGCCATGGATATTTATATCATCAGTGAAAGACTTTCAGAATACCAGAGACAGATTCTTGCAGAATAGGATTGTAAGAAGGTGCACTAAGGTCATAAAATAATGTTGGAAAATCTTCCCAGGATAAAATCAGCCAGCGACTTTGCTTATTCTCTGTCAAAAATGTACATTTCTCATAGGACCAGGTCATCATTAAGGACATGACATATTTAAAAGAGAATAAAAACATCAACTGGTAAAACACCAGGAATCTCTCAACAGGTCAAATTATTTGCTCCTTCTTTAGAGTTGAGAAGGCCTATACCCAGGAAATCTTTATGCAGATGCATCATGTTTACAAATATATTAATTACTAAAGTTTTTCAAGTCTTAAAACTAACGGCTTCTTCTTTCAGTTTCACATTGCTGTACTTCTTTTCATTCAAAACCAAAACCATCTCTTAAAGGGATAGCGTCCTATTTACCAAACTGGTCCACATAGTTTGCTGGAAGAGTAACTGAGGGCCAGATTCTGCCACCTTTTTTCACACCAAGTTATACTTCATGCCCCCTGTAGTATTTCAAAATAAAAGGCATCTTTCCCGAGATAAAGGCATTTCTCCAGGTATAAAGAAAGAATCTCATCTAAAATAAATAGAATAAAGAATATCAAAAGTGTAAGTGGCTGGTCCTACAGCCAGTCTTCTCTTGTGTCAAATCTCTACCAGCAGCTGAACATTTCTCTGGGGTGTTGGGACATCTCAGGCCTTGAGGCTGGGACGAGAGGAGACTTGTTAAGTTGGTTAAGACTCCTTAACTACATGTGAGGATTTGTTCATTTGCCCTTGAATTGTGGACCTCTGACAGGTGATAGAAGTAAATCTTGGATAGAAAGATGTTCTGTGTCAGCCCCCTAGACAGCTTGTATTACAGCAGGGAATTATTTAAGCCATTTAGACTATTTTTGATACCTATCCTTTTCAAACCTGATTGTAATTTACTTTGGCATTCTGCTTTGGGAAAATTGTGCCAATTGGGGACAGAGGATTAAAAAAAGGTACAAAGAAAGGTACAAGGAGGAGTGCATGCAGCTAATGACTGAGATAAAGTTGAGCACTGGATGAAAATACAACGGAACCCAGGTACGTGCAACAACGCTAGCAAAGGTGGATTGTGTCATTCTCCTTGAAACAAATAGAAGGTACAGATAATTTTTCTGCTAAAGAATCATCTCTGATTGTTTGTGCCACAGAGGCAGATAAATGCCAAAAAGATAGATCCCTCTGCCTCTGAGATACTGTCCTATATAGTATAAAGTTAATAGCAAAGTAATAACGAGCCTCCAGTCCTGACATAAAATATAAAGTTATGCTTGCTAGATGCAAGCTTCATGATCTATAACCTGCAAATCCCTGTGATCATAGCACAAGAAGCCTCCACCACACTGGCAAAAGAAGGGCAAAAATGCCTTCAGAAACCTGGACAGCTTTTCACCAGGAGTACACCATATTTTCAGCCGAATTTTGCACATAAATCAGGAAATAAAATAGTTTTTCTCTTGGTTGGTGGCCTAATGATACAATATATATTTATTTGATGATAAGGTCTTACATTTCTGAGAAACTAGACCTGCACTCACATAACAGATACAGACAAGAAGGGTAAATACAAGAATTTGCATTTGCTCTACATCCCCATCCTGAAACAACTGTTTACCACTTGAGTGGCTGCACTGACTGAATCCTAGATATATGCAAGATCCCAATGTGTCACAGGGCAGGGCAACGAAAAATAAAAGATATTTCCTATCCTCTTGATAACAATGATTTATTTTTGCTAAAGAATTAATTAATTAATTAACTAATCAATCGATTTCTTAGCCCACATTTGTTAAACTTGTGCCAACATCAAAATTCTTCAAAGCTCCAGAAAAATGGAAACTTTAATTACAACTGAAGCATAGAGCTTCTATTCCATTAGTAATTGCTCACGTTATCATTCAGAGTGTAATAATAAGATAAGTTATTATATTTATTAAATTACTTTTATTGGTCACTTGAAAAATACAAACTTCCTGCAGTGAATGGGAACTGACTGTGGCAGTATTCTTCCACAAATTTATGTTCCTTGTTATCAGAAAAAAAAATCTGAAAGTAGGATTACTAAGTAGACTTGCAAGCAAATTTTGGCCTTGGAAATATATATATTTTTTTGTTTTTTTTTTTTTTTAGAGTTTATCTGTTCCAAGATATTGCCTGACCAGCACTGAAAATCCCACCTTTTTGAAAGCATCAGAATCTCCTCCAAATGCGGTTGCTTTAAATAAACTGAAAACAGGGTGGGAAGAATGGCTTCAGGCTCTCAAGAAAGAGAGTAGCTGCTCTCCAGGAAATTACACATTTAGATGGTATATGTCCTGAATGAAGATTAGTTTATACAGGGACATAATAAAATCTCCCACTGTGATTCCTTTACAAAATCCATGGAAAATTCATGATGTAACAACTACAGCTTCTCATTTGTTAGCCATTTCTTTCCACTGTACATTAGACAATGGTCACTTAACTCACACAGCAATTCCTGATGATATTGCATTATCCTCATGATAGTCAGTAAAACAAAAAAACTACAGTGGCTTAAATAGCAACTTCTACGTCTGTTTGAACAAAATCTATTCAAATAATCAAACACTTACATGGAACTACTGAAAAGCACAATTAAGGTAGAATGTATTAATAAATGTTTAATACTTACACTTTTTCTGGTCTTCTGAAACTAAGAACCAATTTAATTTTGTCTGATATTAAAATTTTATGACCATGTGGTAGGAAAGCTTTACTAATTCTGGGAGAGAAATCTTGTTTTACATGCCAGCCATGTGGTAACTCTTAAAGTTGCACCTATTAATTACAAACTATCTTAAAATTACAAAAGGGCAACTGAAACAACACTAGCTTTCAACCATGCTTCAGTCCAAAAAAAAAAGGATTAATTTATATGTAGTCTCTAATTTTCACCCAGGGACATTCTAGCAGTCTCTTGCAAAATCTTCACAGTAGGTAATCTATTTGGGCCTTGGAAAAAAAAAATTAGTAGACTTAGTATTCATTGAAAGAAGAAAGCCAGTCTTCACAATTCTACTTCCTTCAGAAAAAAACCCAAAAAGCCCCAAAGCCACCAAAAATACCCCCCACTCCCCCTAAGCAATTACTCAAACTCCCAGCTAACAGATTTGACGCAGACCCTGGGCACAGCGATTTCACAAAAACGAGGAAAGAGCAGAGCAAACAATGAGCCAATGCATTATTTGTGCTGCAACGTGCTGTTCGACTCGTGTTACTCCCCAGCGTAGAGGGACTCCCTTGCTGGGGAAAATACAGCGAAGAGGAAAGACAGCTTTACTGACCTGTGTGCTGCCGCCGATGCTTGGTGAGGGCATGGCGTGTCCCGCCGGCAAAGCCACAAAGGTCACAGAGGAACGACTTCTCGCCTGTTGCAACAATAAACAGATGAGGGACTGCGGAGGTCACAGATCATTAAAACATATCTATCAAGGCTTTCAGGGTTACTAATTCCTCCAATCAAATGTTTCCATGTAAATATGTCAAATGGGAATGAAATTACCACTGCGGTTTATTGACTGTGATAAAATCTGAAAAGCACCACTGAACATAATTACATACTTGTCAGACCCATAAAAATTAGCTTTATTATCAATGGAATGGTTTTGTACAACTTCATTTCTGTTAGATGTCTTCCAGATGGGGCTGCTTTATGCACTTGAACAGTTTTTATGCATATCCTGATTTTTTACAATTCCCATACATCTGGCCTTTCTGTGCTGAGTAAAGATTGCCTGGAAAAAAAAAAGTTAATATACTGTATATATGATTCTGCTTAAATAAAATATATTTAATTTATTAACAAATTAAAGGTACTGAGAAATTTTCAACAGACTAGGTCCCAGTCATCTTTAGTTACCTTCTATTCATTAATAAGTATTAAATTATTTTCTTGAACACAAGAAGAGTGCAGGCAACAATAAAAGGCAAATTATTCAGTACCAGTGGCAATTCAGCACTGTTTATGTTTCTAAAGTTTTCATGACATAAAGAAAACAGGTCTGGGGATTGCTACTGAAATTGCAGCAGAACTCGCATTGCTCATCTTCAAATGATAATTCTTCATTCCAAACCTCTGGACCAATCTGAGAGATTCTGGCAAGCTCAATACTCATTAAAAGTGTATAAAATGCCCCCTTTTTAGTTTTGGGGGTTTTTTTAATAGAAGCTAGGATCTTTTCCTGTTGCCTATAAATACAATTTATCATTTCACAGCAATATTTTTACTCACTATGTTCTACCATGAACAGAAATCTCAGTCTATAAATGCCACATGGAAGGTCATTATGAATTAGTAACACTAACCTCAGGTATAGTCTAAATAACCTAAGATAAGACCCAATTTTATTTTTTTTTTTTTAAGAATCCCATTAGTCATTTGGAGCCAAATTGTCTCCTTTCAAAATAACACAGTAGAGAGGGAGCTGGTGGGGCAATGATGCTGAATTCATTGACACTAACAGTCTCCTTCCAATTCTTCCCCGTGGGGAAGAAAATTTAGTTCCTACAAAAGACGGCTGGGTTAAGAGGTCCGGTGTCAAATTACCAAGTCCTCCTGTGGAGACAGAAGGATGGAAACCTCCATGCTGTTTATTCCCACATAGGCAGGTACAGGAATACACAGACTTTCTGGAAAGGCACAGTGCCTCAGTTAACTTTGGATACTGTTCACATAAGCAAGAGACCATCTCGGCAGCGGGAGGTCCCAGGAGAGCCTCGCAGGGAGCAGCTGCCCTCTCCCACCACCACCTCCATGAGGTGTCTGGGGAACCCCAGCTCCTCACCCCAGGTGCCCCAGTGAGGGAGTCCCTTGGCCCTGTGATACCAGGAGGAAAGCAATTCCAAAGTTTCCAGGGTAGCTTGAATCCTACCACCAAAATGGGATGACAAAAGAGCTGATAAACCTCTGCCATGTAGCGAGGCTATGAAATGCAGTGGGCACATATTTCAGAATTTCACTGTTTCAGAAAAAAGCAAACGGTGCATTGTTATTTTCTGCATCCAAACCTGGTCACATAAAACAGACTAAAATTATACAGGACTCTGGGCTTTTTGAAATTTTGGTCTGTTGATGAGAGTATCCCAGAAGAGTAGCTAAGGTGTAAAATAATTCCAGTACCTCTTTTGGGAGTCAATTCCAGCAACCTGTTATTATAACTGAATCTAAAAAAAAAAAAAATCAGAAAAAGCAGAACAAAAACCCATTCTCACTATCACATGAAGAATGCATTTGTGCTAAATGATATAACAAAGTTTGAATTTTACTGCAAAATGTTTGTCAATAATATTATTGCTGAGGCTATGCATGATTGTTACACAGAAATTTCTGTTAAGTCTCTTCCAGGCTTTTTTAAAAATTACTTTATGGCATTTTAAAAATCAGGATCTTCAGCATGTAGCACTTCAATTCATCAAAATATGGAAGAAAAGGAATAGAATGACTACACATAATGCTTAATTATAATTAAATATTAATTTAATTAATTAATCAATTTTAAGTATAAATCTTTCTAACTAGCAGTAATGCCTAACACCCCAGCATAAAATTCACACTTTGAAGTTAAATGCTGTACCATGCCTACCAAGAAATTGCTCATCATCTATATATTATCATAAATTAGTTCATGTTGTGTATAACTTCTAGGAGCAGACCTCAGTATGGCCTGCAGCTTCATACACTAATGAGGACACAGAGCACCTATAGCATCTTTGGAGGCTCATGGTTTTACTGGGCAGTTTATATTTGGGCCTTTGCAACAGCTTTTGAACCACAGAGAAATCATTTAAAATCAATCAAAGGCTTTAAGTAGGGAAACTGATCCATTCTATAAAATAATTTGTCAGTTAAATACTCCACACTTCTCTAGGTTGCATCTAGGAACTCTCGTGCAGTGAGGGCTCTTGAGGGAAGCTTTGGATCTGAAAATGTGAAACTGGAGGAAATTTGGTCCTTGCTTTTTAAAATCAGGAATCTGATTTTTTGCAGCATTCATTTTCAAGCATATTTCTAAATTAATTACCTTATTTGTTGTATGTCTCATGGTATACATACATTTACAAGTATCTGAAGAAACACAGAGAGAAAACTTCATCACCTGTGAAGTTCAGCTGCACAGTATTTCCTAACCCTGAAGTTTGATGGAGGATGAATCCCTCATATCTAGACATAATATTTCATTTGATTTTTGAGCATGTATTGATACATTGATGTATTTTACATTCTTCTGGATATGCTTAACAATTTTATCATTCCAATCTCAGAATTTGCGACTTTTTAACTTTTAGGAAAATGTAAAGGCAATATTTCACTTGCTGTACAGGGGGCTGATCTAACTTGCCATGTTTATATGATAGCAGAAATGCAATAGAAAATGGTCCTTTTCTTAACAACTTGAATTAGTTTCAAGTGTGCCATTTTGCATTCAAATGTAGAAAGACACGGAAACCAATCCTTTATTTTCTATTAGAAAACAGCCACTGTCCCCTATCTCTCATTATGGTGCAGACTACAAGACCTAACAACAAAAATCCATATTATTGATCTAGCCAAGTCTCCACAATTATTCTTTAGAAGGAAACGCCGACAATAAATTACATCTGCACTGGCTTTTCATCTGCTGTTCGATATAAGTGATCTCTCAGGGCAGGCTGGAGACCTTAAATCGTCAACACCCTTGTCAAAGAAGCTAAGGAGGCCTGGGCTTCCCACAAACAGCTCTGAAGGAACTTTTAACCTACAGTTTCAAGCTAAGACACAGATCTTAACAAAATGGGGAAGAATCTGTTCAGAAACAATAAACAAATATTTTTATTTCAAGGGAAAACACTGTGTTTGATCTCTGTGAGAAAATGGCCAGGCTGTAGGTACAGCATTTTTTCCAAGTCTCTTTTTCACTTTCCCAACCACACATGTCTAAGTTCCTAGAAGAGCTCAGATAATGTAATGTCAACCTTATACCGCTTTTCTTTATGTACTATAATTATATGAAGCCTAATAGAATTTCAAAATCTGCATTCTATA